>NW_027176098.1:1319778-1342278 GCF_023055335.1 Clinocottus analis
GTGGAGAGGAGCAGAGAGCCGTCACTGGGCCGCCGGGCCGTCCACCTTTATAGGACGCAACAGGGGAAGTTAAAGAGGGGTAAGAAACAGCAAAACGGGAAGCGTTGTGTGCGTTAGACATGAAGCCATAAAAGGGAAAAGAGGGGCTGCTCAGGTTTCAGTCGATGAAGGTGCGACTAATATCTATGAAAAAAAGTTGCTTCAATTGCGCAATCGGTTTCCAAGAAAGTGCAGTCAAACTTTGGAGAATAAGTTTTAGTGTTCAAATGAGGAAATTGCTCTATACTGTTGTGTATTTTATTGAATATAAACAGTGTTGGAACAAGTACCTTGAACTAACACCATGCTCAAAGTACTGCAATCAATCCCTTATAGAGGTTCTTATCAACTAAATGTACTTAAATTACTGAGGGTAAAGTTTTGATCAGTGTTTAGTAAGTGTTTTACTATCATGTATGGCATTTCTGTTAATATCACATTCACGTTTCAATATGTGTGTGTGTGTGTTCTCATACTAATGGCCTTGTGGGGACTCAAGCTCACTCACTCATTGCATTGCGGGGACATAATTAGCCCCATAAGTTTAATTTTACTTGAGAGTTAAAGGCCTCAAACACAAAGCGGGTCACAAACAACAGCACGGTGTTCTTCAGCTTTTTAGTTCATTTACACACACACACACACACACACACACACACACACACACACACACACACACACACACACACACACACACACACACACACACACGCACATAATGTGTTGATAACGATCACTTCCTGTTTACGTACACCTCAGCAGTCTGTGCTTATCTCCTGGTTTCTTCATCCACAATCATTAGTCATCTCATCTTTGACACATGAGAAATTAATAAATAAAAAATAAGCAGCCGTACACTTTTGGATGTTTTATGACGAGCTGATCTTTTGTCATTTTAACCTGTTAAAATGGACATTTGGTCTCTAAAGCTGCAGCTCGCCACCTGGACGGCGATGAGGCTCCTCTGCGTGTTCTCTCACGGTGAGTCGCCCAAAACCACGAGACAGTTCATTCATATTATTTGTAGTATTGTGTGCTACAAGATAATATTATATTATTATATTACTATATTATATTTTTTGGAGGACTGCTGAGGATGTGGGAGCTTTTAACTATAACAAAGTTAACAAAAATTAATCATATACAAATGTAGTGCAGTAAAAAGTACAATGAGATGTAGTAATATATATATATATATATATATATATATATATATATATATATATATATATATATATATATATATGTATAAAAATGCAATTTGCGTTTTAGTGGCAGAGCTCTGGTGTTTTCTCTGATCCATTCAAACTTTAAGAAGCGAGTCAATAATCACATTTTTAAATCCTAACCACCTGGTTGAGAACCAACAAATTGTAAAAAAAAATACAATTCATCAGAAATATTCCATCAAATTATCCTAGTTAAACTTTGTCAGTCCAGTCCGTTATGATCCGTTAGCTGAAACTATCTGTTAGCTCGTGATTTGGTGCTGCACGTTCAGCGTTAAGAGAGAGAAAAAACACTCATCTTTGTGCCCGTCGTGACTCGCCAAACTTTAACGTAGAGAAATGATTTAAAGTTTGAAACGTTGACAAAACTCTGCACTTTATTTGGCCAAATGGGCTTTTTGACAGCGAGCACAGTTTTCATGGATTCATTGTTCAAGTTTAGGAACATTTTCATCAGGCTGCCGCTCACCCAGCTGCTGGCTCACCATGACAACCAGTGACACACACAGTCACTCAGGTACACAATAGCTCCAGTGCAGTTTGACACACACACACACACACACACACACACACACACACACACACACACACACACCAACTGAAGTCTTGAAATTTTGAAATGTTGAAAAGAATGAAATTAAAAAGAAGCAGCAGTATATTGCGTAACTTCTTCCTTCAGAGAAGTAGGATATTTGTTTCACAGTTCGTCCACGCTGATGTTTTATTTTCAGATAAATAAAAAACAACTTCATCTACACAAATGTATTTTGAACAGCTCAGTTCTTTGGTGTCGTCAGATCGGGTCGATTCACACGACGTCTTGTTTTCTGTGTGTTTGCGTCTCAGAGGCGACGGTGAAGGAGTCGGACCTGAAGCGGTGTGAGGACGACCAGCGAGTGTGTGTGACGGACCTCAGAGACTGCGGCCCTGGAGAGCCTGCATCTCCACAGGGTGAGCGCACACACACACACACACACACACACACACACACACACACACACACACACACACACACACACACACTGGGTCAGAAGTAGAGATGAACTTTGAGTCTCCTCTGAGTCGGCTTCTTCTACTGCTACATGTTTAACAATCTACATATTAAACGATATGCTGCTGTTCTGCAGGTTGAACGTTCAGATGTCCGTTTTCCCGCAGAGCCCCTGAACATGTCGTGTTGCTACCGCATGTCACACGGATCCGTGACATGCGAGTGGACTCGCGAGTCAAACGGCCGCGCCGAGTCGGACGCCTCGCTCATCTTCAGCAGGTGAACGCCGCCAAAAGGGCGGCGGCTTATTTCTGAAATACATATTTTGTTCCTCTTTGTTTTTATTTGTCTTTTTTCTTTAACGGTTTTTATCTGTTGCACGGTTTCACATGTTTAAGTTCTACCATCAGTTTTTTTTCCTGCTCTTGTTGCATTGTGTCGCTCGGTGCGTCAGAGCACTTTGTTTTTAAAGTTGAGACATGACTAGTTATTCATTTTGTTATACACGAAGAGGAACCCTTTTGTTAAGGTGCATCGAGGAAAGTAAAGATTGAAGAAACTGATCTCTGATTTGATTTCCTTTCTTCTTCTTCTTCTTCTTTTCTTCTTCTTCTTTTTCTTGTTGTTGTTCTTCTTCTTCTTCTTCTTCTTCTTCTTCTTCTTCTTCTTCCTCAGTGACTATACAATCGACTCCTGTCAGGGAATCTTCAACCCGGCCGCCTTCCTCAACGTGACGGTCCGGATCTGGGACTACGCGGCGGGGAGGGAGATCCGGTCTCGACCTCTCCCCGTGTTCCTCTACGATGCCGGTGTGTCTGTCTGTCTGGACCGGATGCCGTTCAACCGCCGTCTCGTCGATCCATGTGAAGTTTTTTTTTTTCCAGCAGATCGCTGAGTCCTTGCCTCCTCTCCTTGTTTCCTTGTCTCCTCTTCTCAGTCAAACCCCCTCGGCCTGTATTGAGTCTACGTGGCTCCACCGAGGACTCGCTCGTCGCGTCCTGGAGACGCAGCGATGACGCCGTCTGTCGGCTCCGATACAGAGTCCACAGCGCTCACTCGTGGATCCAGGTTATTATCTTTAGTTACGAAAAATTAGTACTGCACTTAAAAGACAAAGTCGAGGTACTTGTACTTGAGTATTCACATGTTTTCATACTTTCTACTTCTCCATTACATCTTAGCGGTATATATTGTACTTTTTACTGTACTACATTGCATGCGTAATATTCTACTTTTTACTTAACTACATCTCAGAGGTACATATTGTACTTTTTTACTTAACTACTTCTCAGAGGTACATATTGTACTTTTTTACTTAACTACTTCTCAGAGGTACATATTGTAGACGGTATTTTTACAAAATGATACAATTTTGCCCACAATTGCATGTTTGTTTTATACAATTTCTTTGATTAACGATCTATGAGGCTTTAAACCTTCAAATAAAGTTCAACTCATGTGGCTCCACTTGTGCCCAGATGAGTCCCCACAATGCATCAGTGAGTGTGAGTCCCCACGACGCCATTACCGCCATTACTATAAGATTCACACACACACACACACACACACACACACACTGAAGAGTGCATGTCGAAGCTGCGCTTGTTTTCAGAAACTTGAAATCAGTTGGAGGTTTGGTCCCAGCAAAGATAGAAACTGAGGCTAAATGTAATGTAAATCCTGGACAATAAGACATTTTAAAGCATTGAGAACCAGGTGATGGAATAATATTTGACGCAGCTGCTACCGGAGACTTTTGGTTGGTGGAGACACACATTTCCACACTTCATTTGCTGCATGTTTTGTTGTGTTGTTGCCAGGCTCCAGACTCCGTCCCTGCTCACGGAGATCAGACCCTGAACTACACGATCAAAGACCTGCTGGTGTCCACGGTCTACAGCGCGGCTGTGGCCTGCACGGAGGAGGCCGGCATCTGCTGGAGCGACTGGAGCGAGGACGTCAGCGCGAGGACGCTGGACGTTGGTAACGGCTTATTCGGAGCGAGATTACTAATCATGGATCACTGTGGGAAGAAACCAATAAAGATACTTTGTGAAACTGTTTTTTCCTCATGTGCAGCGCCCTCTAGGCCTCCAGAGGTGTGTTACAGCGTGGAAAAAACGGACTCTGGGGGATCTTTTCGCCTTCATCTCATGTGGAAGGTACGATGGAAACACTCTTCATAGTGTATCAATAAAATAATTCACTATTTCAGGACGTAAAGAAAAGACCTTTTATACGTTCTGACGTCTTTATCCTCACGGACCAGTGACGTCACCGAGTTGCACATTTCATCTTTTGCAAAATAAAATGGCCTCTTTGTATTTTGTGCCTTGAAAAAAAGGTAAATCCTCCTCGTTGCTCAAAGCGATTCTCTTGGCAGCAGTGTGATGAAGACATTCGGGGTTTTCTTTTTTAGCTAGTCGTGCGCTTCGTCCCGTCTCTCTGCAGGAGCTCGCCCTGCGCGACGCCGGAGGTCGTGTCCTTGGATACCAGGTGAGCTACGAGCCGGCGAAGAAGAAGAAGCTGCAGCACGGATGCATTAAAAACGTGACGGAGGTGAGGACGCTCCTGGTGGTGGAGGAGGGGAACTGCAGCGTCACTGTTGCGGCCTACAACGCGGCCGGCTACGGACCCGCTGCACGTCTCAGCATTGAGCCACAAAGGTGGACCGGTGAGTGGTTCACGCTGTGGTTGTCACATAGAGGGCACTGGTCGTTATTCACAGGGTCACGTCCTCGTTTTGAGGTGAGTTCTGCAAAAAAGTCACAAAATATTTATCCATCAAATGTGCCGATCATCATCATCAACTTTTGAACTAACGCTATCAGGTTTAAGGGGTTTACTTGTGCAACATCCTGCGTGGTTTTGTATCAGAGAAGGAAGCCGGTGTCACAGTGTTCAGATAAAGCTTATTGCAACACGTCGAGCACTCTCTATCATCATGAAACGTTTGCTTGGTTCAAGTGTTTTTGACAGGGATAGGGATCTTAAACTGTGCAGAGCTGCAACGGGCTAAATACGGGATGGATGAAAAACACTGCCGTGGATAAGAGCTTATGTTGGAGGAGCTGTTGATCGTCACTAAGCATCCTGTTGTGTTTGCAGCCCTCCCGCCCGTCAGACACCTGTGGGTCTCCAGTTCCTTCCCGGCTACAAAGGGCCTTCGGGTCCAATGGCAGAACCCCAAAGTCCCGCCCTCCATCCCGCCCGTCAGTCATCTGGTTGTTCAGTGGCGCTCCGAGACTCGGCCGTCCAACAGCACCCGCTGGACCGCGGTGGACAACGTCACCACGTCCGCTGTCATACGAGGTGCAAACCTCCAATACCTGGAATATTCAACTCCTCGCTTATTTTCTGAAAGACTTGTTTTTGAGGAAAATATCCAGCATCCTGACGTGTTAAAGACTCCTCTGGTTGTATAGAAGTCTATGCTTCATGTGTTAGAGCTGCATTCTCTCTCCTGACCACCAGGGGGCGACTCCTCTGGTTGTATAGAAGTCTATGCTTCATGTGTTAGAGCTGCAGTCTCTCTCCTGACCACCAGGGGGCGACTCCTCTGGTTGTATAGAAGTCTATGCTTCATGTGTTAGAGCTGCAGTCTCTCTCCTGACCACCAGGGGGCGACTCCTCTGGTTGTATAGAAGTCTATGCTTCACTGTGTGTGTGTTTACAGAGGTTGACCCCGATGAGTCCTACCTCATCAGCGTGTTCCCCGTCTACAACCAGCAGTGTGGACCTCCTCGCTCGCTGCCAGCCAGTCTGCAGCAGGGAGGTAAAGAGGCTTGTTGTTGATGTTCATTTAGTAAATTATTATATTTACAGTCAAGTAGACCATAAAGCAGGGGCTGTAATAGGGGTGGGACGACACCTTGAATGACAGGTTGGCCCAATTGGGAGTTATCTGTTTTTGTCATTAGTTATTCATGAAAAGGTTTCATTCAGTGTTTAGAACTTGCAAAAAAAAAAAAAAATGGCGACGACCAAAATGCTGAACTCAAGGCTTCAGGACCCCAGTCCACAAGCCAACAGGCACCAACGGGTTTTTTCACATCTTTTCTCAGCTCTGATGGAGGTGGTCCAACTGAAGGTGGTGGGCGTGACCAAAACCACTGTGAAAGTGGTGTGGGTGTGGCAAAGGAAGGCTGGACCAATCAGGGTGCACGGGTACAGAGCCATGCTGAGGAAAGACTCGGAGAGTCACAGTAAGTTTTCTTCTTCATATCTGATGTTATGTCGCAGCACTTTGTAGTTTCTTTTGTGAGAAATCCCTCGACAGTTTATTGCTTAAAACATGTATTGTTTTAGAGAAAATAACGACCTCTTCGGCCGGTTTCAGAAAGTTTTCTGTGAGTCTGTTGGTTTGTGATTTTGAAGTGTTTCTGGGTCGGTTTTAACGATCATATCTGTAAATATGGAGCATGTTCTCTCCTCTCCAGCTCGCGCTCTTTGGCCCAACCAATGGCAGCTCACCTTCCTCCGCCTCAACCCCAACACCGAGTACTCTCTCCTCCTATTGGCCGACGACACTTCCAGAAGCATCGTCCCCGTGAGGACGGACTTTGGTGAGTTTAATGATAGTTTTTTGATAACATCTTGATCTGCAGGACTCCAAAGTAACAGCTGCTATGCCTGAAGCAGAGCATGCACTTTATGAAATGAATGCATGAGGAATATTTGTTGCATTCGAGCTGTTTGAATATGTTGCAGTCAGAAGATGAATCGGACGAAGCAAAGGAAGTTCTTTGACTGTGGAGAGAAAAGTTTGACTCACCTGATCTAGTTTGATCACAAAGTGAAACCTGATAATCTGATCTCAAACTGAACAGGACCAAACAAAAAAAGGAAGCTTGTGACGTCTTTAAACTTCAAGTTTTATATTGTTTATATATATATATATATATATATATATATATATATATATATATATATATATATATATATATATATATATATATATATATTGCACATTTTGATAAAATAGTTCTTGCTTTTATTCTTTTATGTCCCATTTTCATTACTCGGCTTAATAACTCAAAATATAAGGCGAGTAAAACTCTGCAACAGTGTTTTTCTGTGTTGTTCAGTTAGAAAAATAAACACACACACACACACACACACACACACACACGTTCCTCTGTGTGTGTTCAGACGAGGTACCGGCTGTGGCTGCAGCGACTCCTCCGCTGCTGCTGGCAGTCATCGTGCTCATCATCTTTATCCTGTCCAGGACTCTGTGAGTGTCTCTCTCACACACACACACACACACACACACACACACACACACATCTAATCTGGTAAAGTAAAATGCATCTATATTACCTTTTCTGTGCAGGTACAAGTCGTACTTCTTCCCGCACATCTCCAGCCCTCTGGGCAGTTCCGCAGGCCGGTGGCTGATGGATCCCAACCGCCGGGTGAGTGAGAGATTAACCTTCGACTTTTAATACATTTGCATATTTACAACTCTTAACTCGTGCTTTGTTATCTATTCAAACTTCTACAAACTGGCTTTTTAGTTTTTAAGGCTGCATCATTTAATAATTCAGATGCCAGAAATAGGAACAGTTTCTGTTCCAACAACACTTCATGTCCGTCGTTATGCTGCGTTCAGAGCAAAACGTTGTAAATATTCGTGCCGCATTGCTCGCGTCAGTTTACTCGCTCAACAACAATGCTGCGTTCACATCAAAAGTGTTGCGAATGTTACTGGCTTATCTCCGTAAAAACAGTTACCGTTTCCATCCACCATGACTGAGTTCATAATATTATTCGTGTAATCTACTTACGCGTCAAATTCGCAACGCTTTTGCTGTGAACGCAGCATCCGTCTTCCCTGAGTCCAGTCCGTTGTTGCCCTTCAACAGACGACTCCAGAGAGACTCGTCCTGGACCTGGAGGACTTCCAGGTGACGGGTGTTCTCGGAGAGAAGAGTCTTATCACGGTCTGTCCAAACTCCCACAAGGACCTTTACGAGGACCTCCACCAGGACATCTACCAGGGGTTCCACAAGGACCTCCACAAGGACCTCCACCAGGACGTCCCCCTGATGTCCTTCGTCAAACCGTCCGCCCTCTGTCTGGTCACAGAGTACGTTCTCGCCGCCCCAGTAAGCGTAGAGCAGCCACTGGTTTCTCCCCAGTCGCGTCGCGCTGACCACCGGGAGGAGGAAGTGTCCGAGGGGGGCCGGTTTCCTCCGGTAGAGGACGAGGAGGCGGCGCTCGAGGAAGAAACCGCCGCGGGATTGATTCTTTGCGACTTGGCGGCAAGCGGTCGCGGCGGTTACCGGATGACCTGCGAGGCCGAGTACGTGGCCAACGGATGCCCGACTGTCGTCTGATCCGCGAGACTGATCCCGCAGCAGCGAGTCTCTGAGACCAGACCGGTTCGCTGAGACCGAACGTTTTGCTCAGTGCCCGTCGCCTCGAGGCGAGGAAAGGAATCGAGGAGGCGTCAAAATAAAATTGGGAAAAATGAGAAAGAACACGGATGTGAATGTACGTACACTAGAACATGCTGCAGAATTAGTTTTATTGAGCAATTTTAATATTTCCAGTTCAGAGACGTTTATCATGCATCAGTTATCGGCGTGAACGTCGGCCATTTTGTTGTTTTGACCTCTCTGCAGTGAAATAATAATAATCGTCATCATCATTGTCCATCGCTGCAGATCAGTTCTGAACTTCTCTTGTGAACGTGTTTAATAAATGTTTAACTTCACATTGGTGTGATTCTGGTTCAGTTTAACTTCTGAGCCCCAGAGCCCCAACAAACTGTAAAGAAGAGGGCTATCCATTGTTGCCATGTTTTGGTCTAATTTGCAGATTAAATCTTTCACCATTTGTCTGGTATTACAACCACGTTCTCCATTTCTGCCTCAACGTTTTATTGGATGAATCGTCCAGCGAGTACGTTCTCAGCTGAGGTCCGGAGGCACGAGTACGAGCCGTGCTGTAAATAATGTGTCGTGAACAATCGGAGGGATCCACTCGACTCTTTATGAAGACCCATCTGAGCGTCTGGAGGTCAGAGGTTGGAGTTCGTGGCGATCCAGTGTCTGATCAGCTGGTGGGCGATGGTCTGTCTGGGAGGGACGCTGAAGGCCGGCCGGGTTCCTCTGAAGGAGTCGATGACCTTCAGCAAGAAGAAACGTTAACAACCAGCATTCATGAACACTTGTTCTCACCAACACAACCGCAATGTTTTGCTTTCTCTTCTGCTCGGAAAACTAGACAAAATGTTGAAAAGCAAAACTAATTTCTCTAAATTATCTTGAATATTTATTTTCAATTGACACACATTTTGCTCTGCTACATTTTTTTCGATATTTTTATGATTTTGTACAACTTGTACAGTGTAATTATGTTGACACATTTTACAACATTTTACGACTTTTATAACTTTTTACGCATTTTACAACTTTTAACAACTTTTTACGACTTTTTTTTACTTTTATGACTTCTTATGACTTTACTGCTTTTTTTTACTTACAACTTTTTACGACTTTTATAACTCGTTTATGACTTTCACAACTTTTATAACTTGTTTATGACTTTCACAACTTGTATAACTTTTTTACGACTTTTACAACTTTTTACAACTTCTACAACGTTTACAACTCTTACGTTTTTTTTTAATGTCTTTTATAACTTTTATGATTTTGCAGCTTTTACAACTCTTACGTTTTTTACAACTTTTACAACTTTTAATGACTTTTACAACTTTGACAACTTTTAACGAATTTTAAAAACAACAAACAAACTTTTACAAACAAATGTAAAATGTATCGTACAAATTATTTTATTGATTACAGCTGAACCGACATCCTGCGATGACGACCACGAGGTGGTTTCAAGGCGCTGTGAAGGTCGTCGGTGTTATCGCTGTTGTTATTTTTATTATAGTTATTGGTTTTGTATTGTCTGTACCTGTTGCCGCGGGAACCAGCGCGCCTCCTCGATCTCGTTGTCGTCCACTTTGATGGCGGTCGACATGGCGACGGCGAGGCAGCCGATCATGAGGTTGGACGGCATCGGCCACGGCTGACAGGAAACGTACCGCACCGGGCCGACCGTCACGCCGCTCTCCTCCTGCACCTCCCTCCTCACCGCCGCCTCCACCGTCTCTCCTGCAGGAGGGGGGGGGGGGGGGGGTGAGTGTGTGTGTGTGTGTGTGTGTGTGTGTGTCTATGTGTGTGTGAGTGTGTTAGTTACCGGGCTCGATGAATCCAGCCAGGCAGGAGAACATGCCGACTGGAAAGACCTTCTTCCTTCCCAGTAAACACTGGTTTCCATCAGGGTGGATCACCAGCATGATGACCACTGGGTCTGAACACACACACACACACACTCACACACACACACACACACACACACACACACACACACACACACACACACACACACGTCTTAAAGCTGCATTCTCTCTCCTGACCACCAGGGGGCGACTCCTCTGGTTGTATAGAAGTCTATGCTTCATGTGTTAAAGCTGCATTCTCTCTCCTGACCACCAGGGGGCGACTCCTCTGGTTGTATAGAAGTCTACGCTTCATGTGTTAAAGCTGCATTCTCTCTCCTGACCACCAGGGGGCGACTCCTCTGGTGGTATAGAAGTCTATGCTTCATGTGTTAAAGCTGCATTCTCTCTCCTGACCACCAGGGGGCGACTCCTCTGGTTGTATAGAAGTCTATGCTTCATGTTTTAAAGCTGCATTCTCTCTCCTGACCACCAGGGGGCGACTCCTCTGGTTGTATAGAAGTCTATGTAAATGACTGTACTTCTCTCTTGACGTATTCCCTCAGTGCAGCGTACCGACTCGTGGGTAGCAGGTGTTGTGAACTCCCTTCAGGCTCCTGCAGCCGGCGTCCAGGCAGCTCCTCTTGTAGCCGCCCTCCTCCGGCGCCGTGCCGCCGCCGCACGTGGGGCAGAAGCCGTAGCGGCTGTGCCACGCCAGCACCGCGCGGGCCGGAGCCACGACTCCTGCGGCACCGAGAGAGACGACGGAAACGAAGATTTAAAGACTCGAAGGCCGTATGACAAAAAACAATCGGACGAAGACCGGCGGCCCCCCGCGGCCGTCCTCACCGGCCTCTTCCTCGCTGAAGCGCAGCAGGTCTCGGTTGGGCGTCTTCGGGAAGCGGCAGTTCTTTTCCCGGCAGCGCTTCAGGAGTTCGGCGGCGTCCTCGTCCGTGTCGACGGCAAACCAGGCGGGAGGCTCCCAGGCGCCTTCCGCCGCGTGAGCAGAGGAAGAGGAGGAGGAGGAGGAAGAGGAGGGTTTGTTCCTCTTCTCCACGCCGAGGAAGACGAGCACAGTGGAGGGCTTCTGGAGAAGGTCTTTGACGGCCTCGTACCTGAACCGACACAGCTTGGTCTCCACCTGAGAAGAGTCGCAAAGACGACTGTTAGAAAACTACTAAACTAACTAATGTACATCCGTCCAAATGTGCATTGATCTACACATTGACTCCTGCGGGACTCACAAAAAACATGTGGGCGGAACAGGAAAGCTTCAGGAGTTAGTAAAGAAAAAATAGACTCTGTTAACACTGATGGTTTTCAGTTCCGCCTGCGGGTTTTGGGGCTCCGTCGGTTTTCTTCTGTCTGTAACTTAAATGTTCTTTCCAACACCTCCAACACCTGAGAGACCTTTTAACTTATTAGTGTGATTTCCAAACGTGTTGATTGCTTCAAATCAAAGCCATCGGCGTCGGCGTCGGGCGTCGGCCCTCGTACCTCGGCGCCGCCGTCCCCCGAGGGCCCGCTGACCATGGGGCTGAGGTTGGAGAACAGCAGGTAGACGGAGTCCGGGTGGCTCCGCTTGACCTCCAGCCAGACCCGGTCGGTCCTCCTGGCGCTCTGCCGGTCCAGCGTCTCTCTGCCGAAGTAGCTCTCCGACGGGTCGAGGTCGAAGCCCGGCGGGCCGCCGCCGCCGCCCGTCCGGCCCAGCAGGGCGGCGACGTGCCGGTGGCCCCAGAACACGGCGATGTCGTAGGCGGTCTGCGACGAGTTGTTGACGGAGAACTTGTCACAGCTCCAAAGAAACGAGAGCAGAAGAGGAGAGATTTTAGGAGCGGCCGATACGAGGGGGTCACGTGAAATAGTAAAAAAACAGAGTAAAAAATACTAAAAAACCCACGTAAAAACTAGTAATTGTAAAAAAAAAAAAAAAAATTGTAACAAAAATGGTAAAGGTAAAAAAAACATAGTAAACAAATTGTAAAAATTAATAAATAATAATAAAAACTAGTAAAAAAAAAACCTAGTAAAAAATATAGTAAAAAAAGTTTAAAAAAATTAAAATGACCTAGGGAAAAATACTAAAAAAACATCGTAAAAATTTGTAATTTCTTTTTTTTTTTTTTAAATAGTAAAAAAACCCAAACCCCAAAAACTAGGGCTGGGCAAAGTTGATTTTTTTACTGATTAATTGCATAATTTTTTGGGGGCAAATTCAATAATGTAGTAAAAACTAGTGTTTTGCGCACTTTTGTTTTAAAGTAATGTCTTCAGAACAATATAACAGCACTCTGGAGCAACAGCAAGTTAACAACAGGAAATAAATCTGGTTACACATACACACACTCTGACATGTGACCCTCAGACCTCTGCTGCCCTCTAGTGGCCAGAACCCTTCGCTGCAGCGTTAAAGCTCTGAACCTGTGAAAGGTATTGTGGGTAGTAATTGTACCCGTGCGACAGCAGCGCCTCCACCACGGCGTAGTGTCCGTTGCGCGCGGCGAGCATCAGCGCCGTCCAGCCGCTGGAGCCGGCCCGGTTCAGCAGCGCCGGCCCGAGGGCCAGCAGAGAGGACAGCTGGCCCAGGGCCCCGCGGGCCGCCGCGTCCAGGAACCGCTCCACCGCCTCCTCCTGCGCACCCATCTGCAGGCTCGTCATGCTGGAAGCAGGTATTAATGTATATGAATATGTGTATGCACATGTACTTATTCACAAATACATGTATTAATGTACATGTACATGTTAATATACATGGTAATATACATGTACAACAATCTGAGGGGAAACTATACATCCTTCAGGATGAATGGTTTTGATGATAGACGTTTTACAAATGTTTCAGATGTAAAAATGTCTGTTATTGATGATAATGAAAGTTTCTCACACACACACACACACACACACACACACACATACTGTAATTTGCAATTTCAGTGTTTCATTTTGTTAGTTATTAATTTTATATATATATATATATATATATATATATATATATATATATATATATATATATATATATATATATATATATATATATATTTTAGGGTCGCTTTCTCTCTTATTGGCGCAAACAGCTGTCAATCAGTCCCGGGTTCCGCCCACTAAAAGCACCGGTTACAAAACGCAGTGTCCAGCTTGAAGCTCACGTGCGTCTCGGATGTGATTTTGAACGCCTGAGGTGCGTTCAGGGCCAACACGTGACCAGTGCACAGCCCGTTAACGCGGCGCGTCATGACTGTTATGAACCTTCACGAGTCCGTCACAGCTGGAACTTTTAAACACGGCAACAACGAGTCCGTCTACTTCCTGGATATGACGTCACTTTTGGGTCGCGACCGCGTCTCGAAAGCAACATGAAAGTTGAGATAATCGTGGCAATGAGATGTAACGTCTCACCTCTTCGGCTGTGTTCCTGTGTGACTTCCTGTGTTGAGTCAGAGCCGACGTGCTGCGTTCAAGGGGCTGCAGCGATGCAGGTTACAACCGTGTTGCCTTCAGGGTCCCCTGAAACTGTCGTATTTCTGAGCGTTACAGCAATAATATGATGTTTTGTTGGTTTGTTGGTTTTTGTTTGTTAATGAAGGTGTCACATACATATTTACTGTTGTTTTTTGTTTTTTTCTGACTTGTTTTGCATTTATTTTTAATTTTTAAAAGAATCCTCAGCCTCTTTCTTTGCTTCACGTTTAATATCTGTGTGTGTGTGTGTGTGTGTGTGTGTGTGTGTGTGTGTGTGTGTGTGTGTGTGTGTGTGTGTGTGTGTGTATCAAGAATCACACATTTGGTTAAAAGGAATATTTAAGCAAACAGTCAAATTACTTCCATACATCGAAAATGTCAAAACTAAAATTTCAGACGTTTCTTGTTTAACCCAGCAGAAGGATTTATTAAATATTCATTTACTTTTCATAGCATTCTATTTTTCTGTTTGTGTGTGTGTTTATTATTAACTTATTGATTGCTTCTATCTTAAAAGTTGTTGTATAGTGTATTTTATAATATTTTATTAAGTATCTCTGTTTTCTTTTCTTTTTTAAATCAGACATTTTTTGATGAAAATGTAAAATAATAAAAGTAATAATTGGAAGATGCAGAAGGCTTCCATCAGACATTAAAATAACATGACGGATAAACATGATACATAATGTGATATATGTTTAAAAGCATGAAGGAATTTTCCTTAGAGAAATAAACTGCTTTTATTAATGGGAAGAATGTACGATGACATGTTTAGGCACAACTTATTTAAATATTCTGTGTTAAATGTTGTCTAGGTTCATGTTTACTGCAGAAACTTTATACTGTCAACTATCTCAGTTCATTCCCAAAGACCGGGTCAGGACCCACATGTGGGTCGCAGGATATTTAAATATGGCGTCAAAAACATTTACTGAATTTCTTTCACTGTCTTTTATCCAACAGTTATATCTGCAGTACACCTTTGAGCCAAATGAAGGAACCTGAATGTTTTTATTGTTCTGTTCATTCTAGTCTTTATTAATTAACTTGCCTTGCCTTACAGGGAAATCGGGATGAGGCCGTTTTTTTTTTTCAAAATAAAAGCCTCACAGAGTAACTCCATCCCATCAGGAAACTTGTTAGCATGTATCATTTATTGACTACAAAAACGCTGCCATTGCGATAGCATGAAGGCGTCAACACGCCGGTCGACCGTCCAAAACAACATCCTGAACAGCCGGAGGTTGGGCTCTTTAATTCATGGTTCTCCATCATGAACATCTAACATTGAATTGTCTCTAACTTGTCTAAGAGAAGGAGAATCGCGTCCTCATCTTTTCTCACTGGACTGGAACGTGCAAGGCCAGTCTGCTTCCCTCTAGTTTTTAAATGTTTTATTTAAGCAAACTACTCATTTCTGTCAAACTACCAATAGATTTGAGGGTTTATTCCACTTGAATACTTTCTGTCTCTTCATCATGGCTAGTTCACCTGTTCAAGATGTATAAGGTGATGTGGACATGATCTGTAATGCTATTTGGCTCATGATGGTTTGTCATTTTTGAAGAGCTCGGGAAACACTGAACCGCCTTACACCTGACACCTGACGGGACAAGGCTCGGCATCAGGAACAGGTCGACAGCGCTCCACCGAAGCTGTAGCATCTCGATTATCGACGCCGTGATAAGTCCCGGTGATGGACGTCGATGAAGTCTTCCCGTTTCTGTATCGGCGAGTCAGGCGTGCAGTGAACGGGATATCGGCCTTGTACTTCTGCATCACCGTTCGGACTTTGCAGTAATGGTTTGGTGGGACTGTGACCTGCAAAGGAAAAGAGTGGGAGGACTCCTCTGTCGTAGTTCTTCCTCCTGAGAATGTCATTGTCACGTCACTGCTGACCTTAACATCTCCAGACGCGATAAGGGGGATTCCTCCTGTGAAGGTAGTGCTGACTCCAATCCTGATGGAACCGCTGATGTCCCACCTGCTCTCTCTCTGAGATCTCGTTGAGACAGTAGGAGTTTTCACAACTGGACTGCACTCATTGTTGATGACGGTAGTGGTGAACATGGAGTCTGGAGGATACTTAAAGACAGTTGTAGCAGTGTTGTATTTGATGTTGGAGATGTCCTCGCTGATTACATCTTTTCTGAAGGTCAGGACCTTGTCAAAGGAACCAAATACTACATCGATAAACCAATCAGTGTCGTCAACTGCCGTCCCAATAGTGAGTGCTTTCTTTCCAACATAATTGTTCTCATCAGAACAAGTTTTGACTGAATGTTGGGGTATTGACCCATGGGAGCCGTCCTTCCACTCCAGTAACTCAAAGTCGTCTTTGTTCACCAAGATCTCAAACTCAGAGGCAGCCTTGTAGTAGGTAAAGTCGTAGTAGTGGCAGTAACCGTCACTGCGGTTGTAGTAACCAGCTTCACACTTGTACTTGCAGATGTAGTTGACACGATCCATTGTAATCGAAACAGCTCCATCGGGGAGAGAGCCATTCCATCTGACCCATTTCAGGTTTTCGCTGCCATCAACCAAGGTGGACTCTTCAGTCTGTCTCTTTGGTCTCGACATACCAGAAGACAGACGTAATCGATGAGTTACCATCGTTGTGTTGGAGGTGATGAAAGGCTTCCTGTCTCTTGGCGCCAGTTCCTGTATGGAGACTGGGAAAAAGAAAGGGAACAGGACACAATGTGTTAGTGTCATGAGTCAACTGTGTACTCATTTTACTATTTAAAAGTGGATTACAATAATGTATTACCGTTGGAGAGTTCATTGTCTTTTGTTATCATTTGACGCATTATTACTGTAAGAGCCATTGTGTGTTTTGGTCGTGTTGGACCTCTCACCACTGGGGGTGCAAGGCCGACTGCTACTGCTATCGGCCCTATATAACGAGGAGAGGTCTTGGGGCCAGGTGCAGCTTGTGTTGGTACGACTCTGCCTGTCTGGGCCTCTGATTTATGTTTCATTAAATGCCTCTTTAACTGAATACTTATTTTTCATTGCAAGAAAAAAACGTTTAGAGGACGTAAATGTACTTTTCTTATAGCACATAATAATAATAATACATTTTATTTGCATAGCAGTTTAAAAAGGTTCTCAAAGGCATTTTACATGATGAAAACAGAACCAACTAGAAAAAGCATTTCCTGCAGAAAATGCGTTGGAATGCAAAAAGCTGAAAGATTTGAAAAAAATAGCTGAATATAGCTGAACATAGTGGAATATAGCTTAAAAAAAGCTGAATATAGCTTAATATATTTGAAAATGAAAGAATAGCTGAATATATATATTCTGATTTATATTTGATTAAACGCCTCTTTAACTTTTATTGCAAGAAAAAAACATTCAAAGGAGGTAAATGTACTTTTTTTTATAATAATAATAATACATTTTATTTGCTTAGCAGTTTAAAATGGTTGTCAAAGGCACTTTATACGATTAAAAACAGAACCAATGAAAGCAAATAGAATACAAATAAGAGATATGACACAACAGTAAGAAAGCAAACCAAAACATACATAAGTAGCTTCTCAGGTAAAAGCAGAGGTAAATAGATGACTTTAATGGGTTTTTCTTTCAGGCTGTACAGCCCTCACAGCCTGGACCACTAAGGTAGGACCACCTGGAAGCCCAAGAGGCCGAATGCCCGAGACAGCCATGGAGACATGTCAACAAACAACATCATGATGTATAAGCAGCTCTTTGTTTTTACCTTCTCTAGTGTCGTTGCTCTTCTGCACGATGTCCTGCAGACTGGCCGAGGACAGAGCCAGGAGCGCTGGCAGCAACAACACTGACAGCTGCATCTGAACGCAGCACAAAGTGGACAGATATGTATGTCACCAGACCTGTTGCTCATGAGAACAAGTTTCAAATAATATGCGCCCGCATCAGTTGGGGTGAGGCCGGAGACGTTACCCGCATCAAGGAAAGCAAAAAATAAATGGTGAAACCAGACAAAACAAACACATCACAAGCTCACCTGTTGTCCGCTTCCTGAATCCTTTGCGTTACTTTTAACAATGTTGTTCACAGCAGCAGGAACAGTCTGACGTTTGTCTTTTAAACCAGATGTAACTCATAGAAACGTAGTTTCTCATCACGTCGTCTCCCTCCTGGCTTCTGTACTCAAGCTGCTTTATCGCTGAATCATAAAGCAAATAGTTTCACCATTCAGCACTGATCTGGACCAATTTAATCATTTACGCCAAGTTGACCTTCAACTTTTCTAAGGTCAGGCTTTAGGAGAGATACAGCTCTGTTCTTTTATTGTACCAACAACAATTTTTACAGTAGTTTTTCTGAGGTTTTTTATATTCAAAACTGTGTAAAATTACAAACAATATCTGTAAATTAACAACCCAACTGTTAAAGTAAGTATTATGCTAACAAATTACATTTTTTTTATAGAAAATTACTGTATTATTAATAGTTTTGTTTTACTCTAGAAATTCATGTAGGTCCTTTATTGAAGGTGTTTAATTATAATAATACAGGACAAATCTGTAAAAAGAAATAAAAAAAAAAAACAGTGTTTCACTGTAAAAACCTTTAATGGAAATATTTGTTAATTTATGGTTTTCGTCCTTTATTTGAATTCAGATTTTTGTATCTTCATTTTAAGGTTTTTGTTTGGCAGCTGCCACTCATTTGATCTTTTTTTTTAACGTTTTATGTAAAATAACTTTCACTTTGTCAAATTCTGGTGAAAGATTGTGAGAACGTTTCCCCAAAAACAAAATCTGACAAAAAGAGAGGAATAGAAGAAGCATGAACTTCCAGACGGTTTCGCTTCACATCCTGTTGATTTGAACTTCTACTCCAATACGTAACGGTCAAAGTCAAAGAGTGCATATTTGTTTTGATTCAGCGGCGAGCCGGTTACATAAACCTGGACTCCCGGCACTGGTTTTTAAATCTCATGGTGAGTGCTTCTCAATTACAACCACTCACCTCATAAAATGCATAATTTCCCCACTGCTTGAAATGAAAATATTCTCATATTGAAGAACATAGAAGATACAGACGCTCCTCTTTCACACGATCAAACTATTACGGTTTGAATTTTCCACATTTCTTCTCTAAATGTCTTTTTCTAAACATTGATGTGTTGATTAAATTAGATGAGGACGGAGCATGCAGACTGTGGAGGGACTACTATGAAAATATGAGTTCAAAAGACGAATTCACTTCAATATCCCCAAAATAAATGTAAATTATCCCTCTTAAAGGGTCAGTTTACTAAAATCACCTCTGTGTTTATATTATGGAGTTTACAACTGTCCTGTCAAAATAAAAGCCTTCCCACCAACGTTAACTTTTGCTTCTTTTTTACAGTGTATTTAAGCATTCAGCATGTAAACCACAGGTCTGTGATCTCCTCATACTGCAGCTGATTGTATGCAATATGACATTCAACACACAGTCATGTAAAGATGTGGAAAGCATTCATGAATAATAATAACATATACCTCCTCAAGGTTTCTCCCTCATTGGCACCGTTAACGTTTCTCATCTAACTCTCAGAAAATTAGCGAAAACATTTCCCAGAAACTAAACTGATAAAAAGAGCTGTGTTCACTTCCTCTTGATTTGAACTTCTACCCAAATATTTAATGATCAAAGTCAAAACCAGATAAAGTGAGACGAGGACATTTGGAGCAGACTTCTACACAACAACTATGAAAATAATTTAATGTAAACTGCAGTTTAATCTTTCATAAAACATCATTACCTACCCACCTGAAATGTGATTGAATGTGACTAAAGTAACTAAATGTGATAAATGTAGTAAAGTAAAACGTACAAAGTACCAAGTAAAGTAATTCATACTGTGTAGTAATTGTACTTTCTTATCTTCCATCCATTACCCCGCATCATTATCTGGGGGAAACTGCTCGGAGATCAGTTATTTGGAACCTTTTTGGGGTTTCAGAGAAACTTCAAATACACAGAAATAATTCCACGAAGTTGACTGGAAACAGATGTGGTTTTGTTCATATTTTAATACAATAATGTACAAAATAAAGTTGGCTGCATCATAAACACCAGCAAAGCAAGATGAATAAACAATAAAAATAAGTAGTATCTCAAAATAATCACATATTATCTAAAAATTCAAAGCGACATGAAGTCCAACCAACTGCTCCATTGGACTCCATGTTAAATCTGACCACAGGTTTCTCCCTTAAAGCCAACGGGACCACTTCCTGATCCGTCCTGAAGTTCTCATTTCTAAACCCCAGAAACATTTAAAGGCAACTAAACGTTCACACAAGTCTTGTCTCTCTCATGATTCACATATTTTTTAGCGTTCTGAGTCATAGTTTTTGATTAAATACAGGAAGTTTGACAGGTTTGTTTCTTTAAATCCATCTTGCCTCTTCCCCCGTTATGACCCCGCTCGTTTGGGTTTCTCCACCTTGGGAATGCGCCGAACAGCATCCCGTCATGCGCAAATTTATGTTGGCCCTTTTTGTATAGTTGTTTAAAGGTTCTCAAAGGCACTTTACATGATAAAAACAGAACCAATGAAAGCAAACACAATACAAACAAGAGATGTGACACAACAGTAAGAAACAAAAGCAAAACATTAAAAATAAACGTGACGCCTGGTGGTCAAATCTGTCATCAGGACATTTATTGGTTGCAAGGAAGAAGCAGAAGCAGAGACAGAAGTACAACGTGACAGACAAATTGCATATCCAAGTCTACTAATGAGCGAAGCGCTACCTTTACCGAGGCCACCATGACGTCTTTAGATCGGCCTCGACACGGTCGTATGTTAACAAAGGAATTGCACGTTCTTTCGGACCGAGACCTACAGATTCTCTTGTCTCGCGGCTATCAGGAGACGTGCCACGTTTGTGTGTGATATAAAACAGACGCAGTTAGATGAGAAGCATCAATATGACAGGGAAACAGTAAATGATTAAGCGTGAATACGTTTTTCTTCCAACAGAGCTTCTCTCGGGAAAAAGAGCACAATTCAAATTGGAGACGTGTTCATTTGTACTCTTCAGAGTGTAGACCACGTCGCACGGGAGATCCTTCTGCTCTGACTTCTCCTTCATGTCTGTGACTGTAAACACCTCGTACGGAGGAATCAGAACCTCTGCTTCGGACTCATATGCGGAGTAAGTCGAGATATCTGCTCCCATGCACGTCTCGATCTCAAAACACGACTTGTCTCCAAATGCATTGAGGTGGTGGTCCTCGAGGGTTAACATCGAGCTCGAGGTAAAAGAGCCCAAGCGAACCCTCGTGTTGACGACATCTTGGCGGAATGGCTCCTTTGTCCTACGGTAGACTTTGAGACATCTGCCCTCAAGTTTATTGAGTTTTTGAACGGCTCTCGTCAGGTAAAAGTGCAGCGCGTGAAACCTGAAACTGGTTTTGTACTGAAATCTCTCTGTTCGAACAGCTCTATTAAGAGGCTGATAAATGCTTTTACTGTCTAAGGTGTAAGCATAGAGAGCTATGACCTGCTCTCTTTCCAAAGTTGGGTTCATTCTGCGTTCATCATACGAGCCTAGAGAGTTGTCCCAGATCTTTTTGAAATCGGGGTCGGCGTTCTTCTCGTTCTTCAAGTACATTGTCACCTTTTCTGCCATTTGTTCGTCACAGCCGTCGTACATGTCGTCAACAGAGTTCGGAGCCATGTCCAGTGGAAGAAGAGAGGAAGAGCTCACTGCAGCCGTTCTGGGGTCCTTAAAAGAAGAAAAGTGGAAATCAGAACAACAAGTAGACTTATTACCAAAACGCTACAGGGAATCGAACCGGCGTGTCCTCTACCATTGCAGCTCCTGTAGACGCTCCGTAAGCGAGCAGCGCCGCCGCCCAGAGGACCTTCATTGCCATCCTGCAGCCAACAGCAACCCGGAGACACGGCGTTGTCGGATGAAACGATCTCACCTTAATGGAGGCAACAGGGGAAGTTAAAGCTGCATGAATACGCTGCAGCACATTTCTGTTTAGTGTACATGTGGTCATAGCAGAAGGTTTCCTGCAGTATACAGAACACAGGTGTAAATATGGTCATGGCAGATTGTTTCCTGCTGCTTCTACCGCTCCTAAAGAAGGATAGTCTAGACCTAAACATTGAAAAGCCAATATCAAACCTCCCATTTTTAAGTAAAATAACGGAAAAAATGTTATTTCAACAGCTGGGCAACCTTTTTTTGGCAGGAAAATAACAGTTTTGATGTCTTCCAGTCCGGCTTTCGTCAGCACCACAGAACTGAAACTACTCTTGTTGAGGTTTTTAACGACATCCACTTAAACACCGACAGCGGCAGAACTTCAGTCTCAGTGCTACTGGATCTCAGTGCTGCATTCGACCCGGTGGATCATCACATGCTACTGGACAGACTGCAAGTCTGGGGAGGACGCTCTTTTATTTGCTTAGCAGTTTAAAAAGGTTCTCGAAGGCACTTTTTATGATAAAAACAGAACCAATGAAAGCAAATACAATACACACAAGAGATATGACACAAAGTAAGAAAGCAAACATAAGTAGCTTCTCAGGTAAA
>NW_027176098.1:1347278-1357278 GCF_023055335.1 Clinocottus analis
CTGTGGCTGCTGGTCACATGACACACGACACGTCACGTGACACCTCACATAACACATGACACGACACATGACACCTCACATGACACATGACACGTCACGTGACACCTCACATAACACATGACATGACACATGACACGTCACATGACACCTCACATAACACATGACACGACACATGACACATGACACGTCACATGACACACGACACGTCACGTGACACCTCACATAACACATGACATGACACATGACACCTCACATGACACCTCACATAACACATGACACGACACATGACACGTCACATGACACCTCACATAACACATGACACGACACATGACACATGACACGTCACATGACACATGACACGACACATGACACCTCACATAACACATGACACGTCACATGACACATGACACCTCACATAACACATGACACGTCACATGACACATGACACGACACATGACACGCAAGCGGGGCTGAACTGCTAGCGCCAGAGAGGACACACCTCCTGACTGACACGCTCCGTGAACACATGAATGTAACTCATTCACAGGACTGTAGCGTGACCTCACCCCTCACGATGAGCGGGCTGCTCTGGCTGCTGGCCGTCTTTGACGGACAGGACTCGGCGTCGGAGTCTTTGGTCAGAGTGACGGACGCCGCCTCCTTACCAGCGCCCGGCGGCTTCTCCTGGGACGTCAGGATCTCGTCTGCGGAGACAAACGGGGACATGGCGGCTTACTGCCAGAGGACAGGGGCGCGCCGGAGGACAGGGGCGCGCCGGAGGACAGGGGCGCGCCGGAGGACAGGGGCACACCGGAGGAAGACAACCTCACCTTGTCCCTGGATGTGGGAGACGTCCAGGCCGTCCTGCAGCCGGAGGATGGCCACGCCGAACTGCAGGTCGAAGGCGTCGCTGGAACACAGAGCGCCCAACGTCACGGTTCATGCAACCACGACAACAACAACAACAACAACCACGACAACAACAAAGCATCTTTATAAACGGCCTTTGACTTTTTAACCGGCATCGTTTCTGGAGCAGCAGGATTCTCCGGGTGGGAATGTTTGTCCCTCGTTGGCCACCGTAGCGCTACAGGAGGGCGTGTGCTCTGTGCTACAGGAGGGCGCATGCTCTGTGCTACAGGAGGGCGTGTCCTCTGTGCTACAGGAGGTTGTGTGCTCTGTGCTACAGGAGGGCGCGTGCTCTGTGCTACAGGAGGTTGTGTGCTCTGTGCTACAGGAGGGCGCGTGCTCTGTGCTACAGGAGGGCGCGTGCTCTGTGCTACAGGAGGTTGTGTGCTCTGTGCTACAGGAGGGCGTGTGCTCTGTGCTACAGGAGGTTGTGTGCTCTGTGCTACAGGAGGGCGCGTGCTCTGTGCTACAGGAGGGCGCGTGCTCTGTGCTACAGGAGGTTGTGTGCTCTGTGCTACAGGAGGTTGTGTGCTCTGTGCTACAGGAGGGCGTGTGCTCTGTGCTACAGGAGGTTGTGTGCTCTGTGCTACAGGAGGGCGCTGCTCTGTGCTACAGGAGGGCGCGTGCTCTGTGCTACAGGAGGTTGTGTGCTCTGTGCTACAGGAGGGCGCGTGCTCTGTGCTACAGGAGGTTGTGTGCTCTGTGCTACAGGAGGGCGCGTGCTCTGTGCTACAGGAGGGCGCGTGCTCTGTGCTACAGGAGGTTGTGTGCTCTGTGCTACAGGAGGTTGTGTGCTCTGTGCTACAGGAGGGCGTGTGCTCTGTGCTACAGGAGGTTGTGTGCTCTGTGCTACAGGAGGGCGCTGCTCTGTGCTACAGGAGGGCGCGTGCTCTGTGCTACAGGAGGTTGTGTGCTCTGTGCTACAGGAGGTTGTGTGCTCTGTGCTACAGGAGGTTGTGTGCTCTTACTGTATGGTGTTGATGTAGACGTCCACGTCCCGCATGTCTCCATCGCTCCAGTTGTTCTTGAAGCCCATGACCAGCGTGTTGGGCTTCAGGCGACCCAAACCCACCGCCTGGCCGCAGAGCAGAGACCAGGATTCATATTCATATTTTTAATTTTAAAAAAAGTACTTTCTATTTGTTTTCCATATACTTTTTCTTATGTATTTTATTTATTTATTGTTTTAATTCATCTATCTTTTTCATTATATTTTTTTTCTTTCATATTTTGATTTTTTTAAATTGTAATTTTTAATTTTACCCTACCTCCCCAAAAATGGAATCTTTTAATTTGAATCTTTCCTAATTTAAAATAATGTTTTGTATATCTATTTTTTAAATTTATTTTAAAGTTTATACTTTAATGTTTATATCAAAAGTCATAATTAACCTTTCTCTGACCAAAAGAAAACTGATATTAATAATAAATAAAGTATTAATATATTTTTTATCAGATTTTCATACGTTTTTTTTCCTTTAATGAACACGGTTTGTTTATAAAATAAAGCCAAATTGGGTTTTTTATCACCCACAACAAACATAATCAAGTCAAACAACACAATAAAAACAACACAATAAAAACAACAACATGGTGAAACAACTGGAAATAAAATCTTAAATCCAGTCTTCAGGAACAGAAAGTAAACCTGTTGATGAATCTGACGTGTGCAGCGTGCAGGATCACTGCGTGTGTGTGCGTGTGTGTGTGTGTGTGTGTGTGTGTGTGTGTGTGTGTGTGTCTGCTCGTACCTGCATGAGGAACTGCGCCCCGTGCCTCAGGTTGTCAGAGAACACGTGGGTGTAGAAAGCCTTGAGCCGCTTCTTGTTGAGCCAGCGCTGGCAGCGGGCGTGTTCCTGAGACACCTCCTTCAGGTTGGGCCGCCGGGTCACCTGCACACACACACACACACACACACACACACACACACACACACACACACACACACACACACACACACACACACACACACACACACAGAGACACATTGTGACGCGGGCCGCCCGTCAGCGGGCGGGAAGACAAGGTGCCGGCGCTCGCCGCCCCGTACCGTCCTGACGTGGGCGCACACCATGAGGCCGACGTTCTTGGTGAAGGAGTGGACCAGCTGCAGCAGGGCGGGCCGCGCGTTGGGATAACCGGCCAGCACCAAACACTGAGGCCTGCAAAGAGTCCACACCATGAGGTCATGAGGTCATGAGGTCACGGCGCCGTGACGCGAAGGGCAATATGTTTTCATCCGGCTGACCTGAAGTTTTTGACGTGGTCCTCGACTCCGGTGAGGTTCATGCAGTGAGTCAGAGCCTGGTTGTAGATCAGAGCCTGAGTGGACGAGCCCCAGTTCACATCTACAGGACACACACACACACACACACACACACACACACAGTTACAGCGGTGGAGACGAAGGTCCGCCTCCAGCCAAGCAGCGATGGAGGTGAAGGCGGAGTCCTCACCGGGCTTCTTGTAGCTGACGTAGATGTAGAGCGCCAGGACGATGAGCAGCGTGACCAGCGCCGCCCACCAGTTGATGACGAACATCACCACGCAGCACAGCACCGCCCCGGCCAGAGACACCCACTTGTTGTAGTACTTGAAGCTGGGGCGCCACCCTGTGGTGACGGAGAGAAACACCCCTCAGAGACAGAAGGATGGAGGTCTTGAGGAAGGAAGAGCCTGGAGTTCCAGGTCAATGCTTTGATGTTGTATTTACTTATTCTGAAATCACAAAACCTTCTGCACAATCCACTCGGTTGACGCCTCCTAAAATAATAATGAAGTAGTGCTCTGTCTCCTCTTTAGTTTAATCAATATTTATCCTTCAAAGGCAGCTCCAGCTGCAAAAATATACTTGTTCCCATTTAAAGTTTCATGAAACAACCTCGACTTGAAGCCTTGTTGGCAAACCGGGCAGAAAACCCTCACCAGAGACGTAATGGTGACTTGTGGTTCATTTCTTATCGTCATATTTACACCTTGAAGGCCGGTCCGTGAAGATATTGTTTCACACGAGGAGCAAAACCAGGCAACAGTTTGCAGAGATGCCCAACAGAGGAGCCACTCGGGTACTTTTGAACACATTGAAAGACGTGGACATCAGCAGGTTATTGGTGTCGGTGAAGTTCAACAAGTCCTCCACAGGTTACTGTACGTTAATCTGAATATGCACGGCTGCAAGTCGATGGAATACTAGTGGAATATTCATTTTTATTAGCCATGCGAACAGCTCAAGAGGAATATCGTCTTTACGTCTGAGTCATGGCGATATCGAACGGCGGCGACGCCCCGCAGACTTTACCTGGAGAGTTGGCCAACGAGGCGTGGAACACGGAGAAGTTGATCAGCGCGTACGAGGCCAGGAAGAAGTTGGAGATGATCGGAGCGATGACGTTCAGCTGCGCTGGGGAGGCGGAAACCACGACAACACAGGTTCGAGACTCGAGAAGCTTCCGCTGCGTCAAAGGTGAAGTTAGAGTTCGGTTGCTCACCGATGAGGATGAAGGCGAGGCCGATGCCGAAGGTCAGCACGTAGCCGCGCAGAGGCTCGTTGTTCTTCCCGTAACCCTTTGCGAACATGCCCAGCCCCGGGTAGATGTTGTCCTTGCACAGCGCCTACGAGCACAGAGGAGAGGCTTGTGTTGTTGTTGTTGTTGTTGTTGTTGTGTGGTGGAGAGTGACACAATTCATCCTGGGTCTTTTGGGGAATCACGGCCTCCCGCTTGTTTGCATCCACGTCCAAAGCGTCATCGCTTCATTTTCATCCTGTGAGACGTTTACGTCAAAGCGTCGATAACTAGCACGTGGTTAACAGCGCCAATGGAGAGATCACATTGACCTTTGACCCCCAAATTCTCAACAGGTCGTCCAGGTGGACGCGTGGGACGCATTTGAAGAAGTTCCCTGTCGGCGTTCCTGAGAAACGAAACTACACTCAAGAGGGCCGCGAGGTGCAAATGAAAGCTTTTTTATTCAAAGCGTTACTCATTCTGTCAGCATTTTATGATACAACTGACGTGTTCAATGTATATTTATTGTCAGAGGTTCTATTGTTGTTGGTGTTGTTGTTGTTGTTGTTGGATTGTTTTGAAGATTCACATTCCTCACCTGGAAGACTTTGGGCGCGCTGACCAGCGAGGCCAGAGCCGACGACAGCGTGGCGGAAAAGATCCCTGCAGAGATCAGAGGACTGAAGCCCGACACCAGACCCATCACCTGGACCACACACACACACACACACACACACACACACACACACACACACACACACACACACACACACACACACACGCACACACACACACACGCACGCACACAGAGGTAGACATGACAGATTGAATGTAACAGAAACAAAAGGCTGTTTGCGTCTCGTGAGGAACTAAAAGTTATTTCTCCGTTGCTTTTCCTATGAAGCGTTCTTTTCTTCACTCACAGTTATCTTACGTGACGAACGCACTTGTAGTTTAACACCAAGTCAATTCATGTTGGAACTTTATTTTGAAATGCCGACAACCACCGAGGTTTATTTTGAAAAGACAGTGAATGCACCTCACAGAGAAACAATTTAGATTCACATCTGCTTCAAAAACAGTAACAAAGAATCCTAATAAAACCAGAGCGACCGCTCCAGTGTGTGTGTGTGTGTGTGTGTGTGTGTGTGTGTGTGTGTGTGTGTGTGTGTGTGTGTGTGTGTGTGTGTGTGTGTGTGTGTGTGTGTAGGTGGATGTGTTCAATGCTCTCATTCAGCTCTGGCTCCAACCAGCGAGAACCTTGTGACTCAAAACAACAGTCGCTATTATCACTGCTGCACTTTGTCTGTCACACACACACACACACACACACACACACACACACACACACACACACACACACACACACACACACACACACATCTTGTATGACAACATGCAGAAGCAGCAGCGACACAACAGAACCTGCAGGTGGTATTTAACAGTGGACGTTAGACATATATATTTTTTATATATATATATATATATATATATATATATATATATATATATATATATATATATATATATTCTTCCTTCTCGTACCTGGAAGTCGTTCATGAGGCCGTACTGGCAGCCGCCCTCCTTGCAGATGGAGAAGTCGTATCCCAGCGTGCAGGCGGCGTCGGTGCAGTTCACCGTGTCGCTCACCGTGTCGTTGTGGTCGCCGGTGGCGTCGCGCACGATGCAGGCGCCTGCAGGGAACAGCAACGCACACTCTGAGGGCTCGCAACCACACGCGTCAGTCTGGGGGGTTTTAATTTGGGTCGCTGCACCATTTTGCATCCCCACGGAACATGCACCACTCACCAAAGCTTATGCACTGTAAAAAATATTGCTTGCATTTTCTTTCTTTAGCTTGATACAAATGAACCTTTCAAAGCTACAACATGTGTGCTCTCTGTCCACAATGTCAAGTAAAGCTGCCACTCAGATGTGAACCAACTATTCTGCATCCATTTTCCTGATGGAAAATAAAGATGCACTGAAGGAATGAACTGCGTCGCGTCAACGGACACGGCTGCATTTCATTTCTTTGTGAAATGACGTTGAATCCTTGAAAAAGCTTCTGAAACGTAACCGTTCACATCTCATTGAGTTTACCACACCTCCATTTGTCCTCACCGAGATGCAAATATCCAAGAATCCAGGAAAACCCAAGCGATTGAATGCTAAACAGGAGTATATGCGTACCTGCAGAGATGGTGATCACCACGTAGGTGACTCCCGTGATGAGGATGGCGAGCAGAGTTCCTTTAGGGATCGCTGACGCCGGGTCCTACAGAAGGAGAGGAGACGACGTTTACCTTCAGCCTCAAGCAGCGACACAGCCTTGACACCAAGCTGAGAGCACTTTCTCAAGGTCAGGCTGAAAGTCAAGGACGTCCAGACTGATGACGAGAGAGTTTGAAGGACAGATGATACGCGCACGCGGCGTTTCCTGCCGTCCGATTGGGAAACAAGGATTTCCTGAACCGCCAACGAACCCAACGAGATGCAAAGAGCGGCGCTCACCGTGAGGTCTCCGGAGATGTTGGCCCCGGCGAGGATCCCGGTGGCCGCGGGAAAGAAAATGGCGAACATGGAGAAGAACGTCTCCTCTTCTCTGAAGTCCGGACCCAGGTTCTCTAAAAAGATGGCGGCTGCGAGAGAGAGAGAGAGAGAGAGAGAGAGAGAGAGAGAGAGAGAGAGAGGCCGAGCAAAGACACATCTGGGTTATGATTTAAATTGTCAAAGCCAAAAGGTGTGGATCGAACAAAGAGAGCAGACGGACAGTTGTAGCCGAAGAATCCTTTGGGCTCTTTGCTTTCCATCGTGATGAAGCTTCCTATGAAGTAGTTTGCGATGGCGGCCAGCAGGATGACCAGGAGGACGATCTGAGCCTGATGGGCAGAAACACACAGAGGAACTGTGAGAGAACATGAAGCCATCACCCTTTTGTGAATACAAACCAATGCAGAGACCAAACCTACAGCCTTGGATTCATCCTCTGGGGACCACGATTGTTCTCAATCCCTCCAAAATATGTTGAGATGTCTCCGCCTCGATCGACCAAAGACTGCGAGGCCTCAAAGGTTTGATACAACATTTCGCTGACGCTTTTATCCAAAGCGACTTACATTGTTGCTCTGGACAACGTAGACACAGCAACGGGGAGCAAGTTGGGGTTAAGCATCTTGCTCAAGGACAAGGACTAGCAGAGCCGGGGCTTAAACTACCGATCAAAAGACGATCAGTCGACGCATGCTAACCACTGGGCCACAGTTGCCCCTCACATCAGGGCAATTCCCTGCTGACACCTCAGAGGTCTTTGACTTGCGTGCGCGGCTTCCTGTTGTACCTTGTATTCCCAGTACCTACCTTGGCTTCCCACTCCATCCCGGCGACGGAGATGCCCAGCAGCAGGATGACGGTCAGAGTCCCGACGATGCGAATGTCGTTGAGCTCGTCGGTCATCAGGGCGTCGACGTCCTGCAACCGGAAACACAACCAGAACCGGAGAACGACACCGGCATCAGAACCGCCGCTCCACAGACGGGAGCGGACCAACGCTTTGAGCGACCAGAGAGTTCCTCACGCTGAGCATCTCCACGACCGTCTCCGCGAAGCCCACCACGTACATGGCCACGGCCACGGCGTTGGCGAAGGCGAAGATGAGGCCGATGGAGCCTCCGAACTCGGGCCCCAGGCTCCTGGAGATCAGGTAGTACGCTCCCCCTGGACAGCAGGGGCGAAGGTCATTGGTGCCGGTTAGCTGCTTCGTTTGAAGGACTCTTTGAACACATCGCTGCAGGTTTCCTCGAGCCGGGCAACGATCTCAAAGTGAAGAGACGACTCACCTCCTCGTACGAAGCCGTTGGTGGCGATGGCGGACGTGGACAGACCGGTGATGGTGGTGACCACGGTGGCCATGAGAATGATGGCAATGGTGAGTCCTGTTGCACACGAACACACAATGTGTAGGAGTCTGTGCTTCATGTGTTAAAGCTGCATTCTCTCTCCTGACCACCAGGGGGCGACTCCTCTGGTTGTATAGAAGTCTATGCTTCATGTGTTAAAGGTGCATTCTCTCTCCTGACCACCAGGGGGCGACTCCTCTGGTTGTATAGAAGTGAAGTCTATGCTTCATGTGTTGAAGCTGCATTCTCTCTCCTGACCACCAGGGGGCGACTCCTCTGGTTGTATAGAAGTCACTGCTTCATGTGTTAAAGCTGCATTCTCTCTCCTGACCACCAGGGGGCGACTCCTCTGGTTGTATAGAAGTCTATGCTTCATGTGTTAAAGCTGCATTCTCTCTCCTGACCACCAGGGGGCGACTCCTCTGGTTGTATAGAAGTCTATGCTTCATGTGTTAAAGCTGCATTCCCTCTCCTGACCACCAGGGGGCGACTCCTCTGGTTGTATAGAAGTCTATGCTTCATGTGTTAAAGCTGCATTCCCTCTCCTGACCACCAGGGGGCGACTCCTCTGGTTGTATAGAAGTCTATGCTTCATGTGTTAAAGCTGCATTCTCTCTCCTGACCACCAGGGGGCGACTCCTCTGGTTGTATAGAAGTCTATGCTTCATGTGTTAAAGCTGCATCCTGACCACAAGGGTCAAAAGATATAGTAGAAAAGAAAATATTTCTACTTATTAGTACATTTCTGGTTGGTTTGGGTATTTTGTCCTTTAAGTACTGTAAGTAATACTTCTAATACTACTTTGTCTCATGTGTACCAACCGATTCCAGCCTGTCCAACGATCCAGGACATCCTGATGAAGAGCATCACACCCCAGATGTTCAGCATGCAGCGGATCTACAACACACACACACACACACACACACACACACACACACACACACACACACACACACACACATGAGTTGTGTATGTGGTCCCGTCAGAAGGGGAGCTCTCTTCAGAACACTCACCAGAACTCCTTTGACCCATCCGAACTTCACGGTTCCTCCTTTCGCCTCCTTGGCCCTGAGGGCCGCCGCCGCCTCCTCGGCCGCCGACGGCTCCTCTCCGTTGGCCAGACCGTCCTCAAACGGGTCCTGACAGCCAATCACAGCCGAGGAGAGGGGAAACCAACGCTGAGTACGCACTCGTGTACTTTCTCGTGAGTACAACGATAATAAACTGCTTGAGTCTTGACACAATGTGAGAGAAACGGGACGCGACCGAAGCAGGAAATCTACCAGATGTATGAGAACACATCGCTGCCCACCCCCACTCATGTTTAATGTATACTGAGTGTGTACTGTGTGTACTATACTATGTATACTGAGTCGTGCACTATGAGTTCTGCAACAATACTTTTTCTGCCGCGTCATCGACGCACAATGCAGGTCTGTGTTACGCTACCTAGCGTAGCTGAGGAGTGGGCACGTGGCGAGGGTCATGAGAGGCAGCATTGTGTGTGTGTGTGTGTGTGTGTGTGTGTGTGTGTGTGTGTGTGTGTGTGTGTTGGGGTCATGCCTCCAGTGATGTCACTGATCCCACTCAGCGTCTCTGGTCCACATTGTGTCCGATGAGTCTTTAAATGAATGAAATGAAGTGATGACGGGCGAAAGCGAGACGCTGCAGCGTGTTTCAGATGT
>NW_027176098.1:1364778-1382103 GCF_023055335.1 Clinocottus analis
GTCCGGCTGTCAATCACCAGCTGAGAGCCTGAAACCAAGAAGAATGAATAATAATTTGTTTTTTGATCTAAGATTCAAAAAGATTAACTGTCACAAATTTATCACAAAGATACATTTGATGGCACCGAGTACTTTACTTTTTACTTTTTGCTTGTTTTAGACGTCAGGTGTTTCGTGGCGTCCCACAGGGCTCAACATGAGGTCCTCCATAGTTTGTTCCGCTCTGACGCATAAAATATGCGAAACGTCTGCAGGTGTTTGAGAATTTGCTTTAAAGAAAAAGAGGTCCATTCTGGATCATAAACTGTTCACTTGTATCCAGAAGTCTATCGCGCAAATGTTGTATTCTTGTTGTTGGTTTCCATTTGAAACAAACGTGGTCAAATCAATAAAAGTAAGTGCGTATCAATTTGTCGGGTTTGGTGGAATGGACTGGAGGAGGAAATGTAGGTTTAAAAAGATGGTGGCATTGTTGTTGTTGTTGGTTTCCTTTTTCTCTTCCACATTCACGACCGGGTCGTTGCTGATTATTACGTTTGAGTTGTGAGGGTTCAATGTTTATTTTTTGAAAAGAAGTAAATACTCAACTGGATGACAAACGGATTAAGTCTGTTTTTTAAATGCAGTTGTAAGATTAAAGACTTGATCATACGACTTCGTACCAGCGTGGTGTCTGTCCTGCTGCTTGCTGTCTTGATTCTGGTTCTGGTTCTGGCGCAGGTTCTGGTTCAGGTTCTGGTTCTTCCCTTTACGCTGAAGGTCTGGATGTCCGGGCGGCGCCGCACCGTTCGGGTGCTTCAGAGGCGGAGGCTCAGGGAACTCTGCAGAGAGGACATTTCACTGGGAAACACAAAACCAGTCGTCTGGACTCTGGCTCTGCGCCGGTGTTACTGGTGCACAGCCGGTAAACGGACTCCACCAGGTAACAAGACACGAGGTGTCGCGTTACATCCCTGCACTGTTCATCGCTTCCCTTCAGCTTAAACCAGCTGGAACGAAGACGTCTCAAAGCTTCTCAAAGCCCAGTTTTACTGGCTTTTTCCTGCTGTACTGCTTCATTATATTATTGTTATCATTATGAAAAATGTTGAGTTTGTTCTCATCGTATCGGTCGGCGTTCAATCGTCTGCTTCTGCTGCTGAAACATAAACTTTGCGACTTTAATTTTTTTAAAAAGCTGTTGTCATCTTTGCGGCTCCGATCATGTGATCTGCCACGCTGCCTCTGGTTGGCCGGCGGCTCGGCGACGTACCCGCCATCTTGTCGTCCTCGGGGGTCTGGGAGTCCGAGCTGCTGCTCTCCTCCATCTCCTGCCTCCTCTGTCTCACCGCCACGTCCAGGTCGCAGAAATCACCCGGAAAGCTCTGCAGGGACACGCGACACAAGGTCACGACCTCCAGAGAAACAGGAAGTCTGAGAGGAAGTCACTCGTGAGAACGCTTGGGACGAATCAAAAAGATCGTTCTCATCTTCAAGAGCCAAAACCTACTAAATACTAAACTCAATCATCTAAAAAAACTAAAACATTCAGACTGTGTGATCATGAATATGGGAAAGTTTGGAGTGATGATTAAAACCGACAAACAATCTGTGCAGAAAGCTTGTTTTAAATGTCAGATGTTTCGTGGCGTCCCGCAGGGCTCAACATTAGGTCCTCCATAGTTTGTTCCATTCTGATGCGACACTTCTGCAGGTGTAGAAATTAGTGAATTAAACTTTGATATGAAAGTAAACTTTTCTGGTGTTTGACCACGTTGAATAAAATACAGTTTGAAATCAACGATCACTATTGTTTAGATAATGTTTCCTTTACGTTTTTACAGACTCATTTGTAAGAAAAAAAAAGAACTACAACGTCCGTGCGGTTGTCGTCTGACCTACCAGAGGGAAGCGAGGCGTCAGTGGTGACCTTTGACCTCTGAAGCTGTTCGCTGCTGAGGACGGGACGGGGCTGCTGCACGGACTCTTCTCCTGCGACGTCCAATCAGATAGAAGAAATAGAAGAAGAAAAAAAAAGAAGTTTGCGCTCTAAAAAATAAAAATTCTCTCAAAAAAAACTACACTCCCAAAAAAAAATTGCGGTCTCAAAAAAAAATTTGTGCTCTCAGTTTTTTTTTTGAGAGCGCACTTTTTTTTTCGGTCGCAAATTCTTTTTTTTGAGAGTGCAGTTTTTTTTGAGAGGACTTATTTTTTAGAGAGCAAATTTCTTTTTGAGAGCGTTTAAAAAAAATTTGAGCATTTTGTGAATTGAGAGCAATAATTTACCTACAGACAAGAAATTTGCTCGGGTAAAAAAGACACAAATCCCTTCATAATGTATTCGTTGTCACAATGAGAGATTTGTTTTTGACGACTCAGAAAACTACAAAAAGACTGAACAGCTCCCAGGGTCAATGAAATATTCTGGATTTTAGGGGTTAAAATCTTCAGCGAATGAATCTGCATCGACCACTTTAACGAACAACGTTAGATAAGACAGAAAAAGGTCAAAGAATTTAATTTTAGAATAAAAAAACACCTCGAAAATAGTCAAACAAATGGACATGTTAAAGGTTTTAGGGGAAAAGATCGTGCTGCATGTGTGAGGTCATGTGACCTACCTCCAGATGGAGGCAGATGGACATCAGGAACTTGTAGGTGTTGTCTCTGGACATGAAGGACACGAAGACGTACTGCAACAAGACGCACAAACGCTTACAGCTTTTATTAACCCCGCTGTGGTTCGTTAAAGGAGGCGGAGCCTCGGCGTCCTCACCCTGTCGTTGGCGGTGGCGATCACCAGCGCGTTGGGCAACAAGATGGCGGTCTTCGTCTTCTTGACGTGCGTGACGGACATCACGGGGATGGCGATCTGGGACGGACAAACCTCAGGATGAACAGCTGGGGGGCGACTTTCTCTGTCTGCCGGTCCAGAATCACTCAGACGCCGTTACACACGTTTATATGTTGTGTTGATATGCATATTGTGTTAATGTGCATATTGTGTAAACTGTGTTGGCCAGGACCTTTAATGGACAACAGACTGTTGTGTTTCGAATCTTTCTTGTTTTAGTTTTGTGTCTCTTTCTAGTCCTTATGTGTCTCTTTATAGTTGTTTTGTGTCTCTTTGTAGTTTTGTGTCTGTTTGTAGTTGTTTTGTGTCTCTTTATAGTTGTTTTGTGTCTGTTTGTAGTTTTGTGTCTGTTTGTAGTTGTTTAGTGTTTCTTTATAGTTGTTTTGTGTCTCTTTGTATTTGTTTTGTGTCTCTTTCTAGTTGTGTTGTGTCTCTTTCTAGTTGTTTTGTGTCTTTTTGCAGTGGTTTTGTGTGTCTTTCTAATTGTTTTGTGTCTCTTTGCAGTGGTTTTGTGTCTCTGTCTAGTTGTTTTGTGTCTCTTTCTAGTTGTTTTGTGTCTCTTTCTAGTTGTTTTGTGTCTCTTTCTAGTTGTGTTGTGTCTCTTTCTAGTCCTTATGTGTCTCTTTGTAGTTGTTTTGTGTCTCTTTGCAGTGGTTTTGTGTCTCTTTCTAGTTGTTTTGTGTCTCTTTCTAGTTGTTTTGTGTCTCTTTCTAGTTGTTTTGTGTCTCTTTCTAGTTGTGTTGTGTCTCTTTCTAGTACTTATGTGTCTCTTTGTAGTTGTTTTGTGTCTCTTTATGGTTTTTTGTGTCTCTTTCTATTCCTTACGTGTCTCTTTGTAGTTTTGTGTCTCTTTCTAGTTTTGTGTCTCTTTGTAGTTGTGTTGTATCTCTTTGTAGTTTTGTGTCTCTTTCTTGTTGTGCTCAGCGTGTGAAGCTTCACCAGGTGAACATTAATCCTTTAGGCCAAACATGTCTCATCAAATCAAACTTTTTTTGTCTTTTTGAAATGTTTCAGCTTGAAATATAAAACCCTGGTATGTCTGGGATGAAAGGAAACGTTACCGTTCTCCTCCGTCCTAGTTCACGGTACCTTTGTGTCTTTTCCAAACACCTTGGAGTGGAAGCAGATCCAGTGGTCAGACACGAACATGCGGCCCTGGTACAGGATGTCCTTCTGCAGAGCACAGGTGTAACCTGACAAGCAGGTGAAGAGCATCAGCCTCCTGATGGGAACACGAGCAGACAGCAAGGGAGCCACAAGTCTGTAACGCTAACCTGCACTCTACCTGGTTCTGGACACTTTGACCAGAAAGACACACAAAAGAACTAGAAAGAGACACAAAACAACTAGAAAGACACACAAAAGAACTAGAAAGACACACAAAACAACTAGAAAGACACACAAAACAACTAGAAAGACACACAAAAGAACTAGAAAGACACACAAAACAACTAGAAAGAGACTTCACCTTCACTTCATCTTCACCTCTCCATCTTCACCTCCTCATCTTCACCTCCTCATCTTCACCTCTACACCTTCACCTCTCCATCTTCACCTCTACACCTTCACCTCTCCATCTTCACCTCTTCATCTTCACCTCTACACCTTCACCTCTTCATCTTCACCTCTTCATCTTCACCTCTCCATCTTCACCTCTACACCTTCACCTCTCCATCTTCACCTCTTCATCTTCACCTCTCCATCTTCACCTCTCCATCTTCACCTCTTCATCTTCACCTCTCCATCTTCACCTCTCCATCTTCACCTCTCCATCTTCACCTCTCCATCTTCACCTCTCCATCTTCACCTCTACACCTTCACCTCTCCACCTTCACCTCTACACCTTCAGCTGGCGCTCTGGTTCCTCCTCCAGTAGTTCAGATGCAGCAGAGCAGTAGTGATCATTGGTGACTTACTCTGTCTGAGTTGTTCCTCTCTGCTGATCTCCTTGAACAATTTGTGGTACTGGCAGTTGCTCTTTGAAAGCTGCAACACACACACACACACACACACACACACACACACACACACACACACACACACACACACACACACACACACACACACATAATGCATATATAAAGGTACATTTGGTAAATGTGTATCTTTTTTACCCAAGAAAACGTTTAGTTTGTAAGTAAATTATCTTCAAATTTTTGGTCTAAAAAAAGTGCTTTAAAAAAAAAAAGATTGCGAAAAAAAAAATAATTGAAAAATGTGCTCTAAAAAAAAAATTGCTCCAAAAAAAAAAGCTAAAAAAAAAAAGTTCTTTAAAAAAAAAAAAACTCTAAAAAAAAAGGTTGACGCCCGAGTAACTTTCTCAACTCCTGCAGCTAAAACGCGTCATAGTTGCGTCAGCCAATCAGCGTTGAGATGGTCTGCTCGTCACCACCGTCCTGCCGGTACTGAACCAAACTGCTGCCGGTCACCCGGAAGCAGCTGATAGCTTCATTCAGGCTGTTGTGGGACGAGGAGACTGTTATGAACCAGACACATGGAGGTGATGTCCACACGGTTTAGTGACGTCAACAACAAGTACAAAGCAGACCCAGCGGTTGTTTCATCTTTAGTCTAAAACGGAAAAGATCTCCTTTCAAGGAGAAAAGCGGCGGAGATAAGCCACGCCCCCTTTGTCTTGCCGCTTTTGGTGTGAACGCACCATAACAAGAGGTCACGTGAGGACACGGAGGTAAGATGACATCATATTGCTCTGTTGTCAACATTATTTTAAATGTAGCAGCACTTTGTTTTCATGTTGTTGGTGTTGTGGTGTGTGTGTGAGCCCAGAGCCCAGTGGAGTCCACCAATAGGAACTCCTGTCTCATCCAGCAGCGCAGGCCCCGCCCACAACGCGACTTGGAACTCTTTGGATTGAGAGCAGAGCATTTCTTTTGTAGAGCTTTTTTTGGGCGAATTTTTTTTTTGGGAGAGAATTTTTTTTTAAAATTTTTTTGAAAGCAGTTGTTTTTTTTTCCGAAGAGAACTTTTTTTTTTTTTTGAGCAAACATTTTTTTTGAGTGAATTTTTTTTTTTAAAGCATTTTTTTTTTTTTGAGAGCAATTTTTTTTGAGAATTCTTTTTTTTTAAGAGATTTTTTTTTTTGGAGAGAATTTTTTTTTTTTTTTGAGCAAAAAATTTTGTTGAGAGAAATTTTTTTTTTGAAAGCGTTTTTTTTTTGGAAAGCAATTTTTTTTAGAGAATTCGTTTTTTTTAAGAGAAATTTTTTTTTTTGAGCAAATTTTTAGTTTTGAGAGCAAATTAATCTTCTGGACTGAAACTGTTTGACATTTTGTGGCCTTATGACATAAACATGAGGACGTTTAAGTTTTCCTCGTCAATAATGTAAACATGTATCAGTCACATGAATATGAATGAAAGGAAAGGGTTGATGGATGGTGGTGTATTCATTATAGATGAGTTTATGAACCGGTCGATGCTCACAGCGAACCGTGCTCTCTGTGTCCACTTGCACACCCACTTTACACATCAGCAATGATGTCACTCGCTGATGACCGATGATGTCACCAGTGATGACATCAGACAAAGATACTTCTGAGCGCTCACCTGGCTGTAGTGAGACTTCTTCCTCTCTATCTTGGAGTCGGCGTCCGTCTGGACCTGAGTCAGCAGAGAGTGATCGAAGGTCTTTGATCTGCGGGCGGAGAGGAACGACTTGGTTCATTCTCTCTCCTGACCACCAGGGGACGACTCTCTGGTTGTATAGAAGTCTATGCTTCATGTGTTAAAGATGCATTCTCTCTCCTGACCACCAGGGGGTGACTCCTCTGGTTGTATAGAAGTCTATGCTTCATGTGTTAAAGCTGCATTCTCTCTCCTGACCACCAGGGGGTGACTCCTCTGGTTGTATAGAAGTCTATGCTTCATGTGTTAAAGCTGCATTCTCTCTCCTGACCACCAGGGGGCGACTCCTCTGGTTGTATAGAAGTCTATGCTTCATGTGTTAAAGCTGCATTCTCTTTCCTGACCACCAGAGGGAGTGTAATTAATCTACCAACCTGACCAACGCCGGCTTCCTGCGGCCCGACAGCTCCGGGTCGACGGCCTGCGGCGGCTCTTTGAGCGTCCGCTCGCGCCTCGGACGCTCCTCCACGTTTTCTGCATCGGAACTGAGATTTAAAACCAAAAACAACACAATTATTACCAGGTGACAAGAAACTGAACACATTAACGATAGATAACCATGTCATAAATAATGTGCGACAATCGTCACGTTGAGCTCGACAAAACGTTTAAAAGATCCAAGTTTCAAGTTTCAAGAGCTGCAAGCAGAAGATGAAACAGGTGTTTTTACTCTGAGTCTCCACACCAGACTCCATTCAAAAGTCGGGCATTTTAATTCATATATATATATTTAAAAACTCTAGAACTTTTATAAATCATCAAGTTTACAACGTTTGCAGAAATAACATTTTCATTTGTTAAACGTTCCTAAAAAAACCCACAAAGTAAACGTGAAGCTTGTGAAACGTGTGTTCAGTTTCTCGATGACCTCAACGACTCGTTCACTTGTCGGTCAGCAGATAAAGAGTTTTATCTCTCAGGAGCAACGGCCCCCCGACCAACATGCAGGCAGCTGTTCACTATTTAATAAACACACAAAAACACATAGAATACACATAAAAAACACACAAAAACACAACAATAACAAAATAAAATCATATAAAAACACACAGAAAACAAAGAAAGAACACAAAAACATGACAACAAAAAATAAAAACATACAAAAACACACAAAAAAACATAAAAAAGACAAAATAAACAGACAGAAACAAACAAAAAACGCACAAAAACACACAAAAAACACAAACAGAACTTAAAGAAGCCCGTTGTTACGATAACTGAGACTCCTTCTGTGAAGGATGAAGTAAAACTACAACAACCACCAGCACCGGTACCATCAACAGTACCGGTAACACTACCACTGCCAGTACCACAGTACCAGTACCACAGTACCAGTACCACCAGTACCAGTACCACAGTACCAGTACCTCTCACTCACTGGTAGTCTCGGCCTCCTCTGCTTCTCTTCCTGGCGTCTTCCTGCTGCTTCACTTCCGTCATCACACTGACCGAGCAGCCGACTCTCAGAGTGTGAGTCTGTGTGTGAATCTGTGTGTGTGTGTGTGTGTGTGTGTGTGTGTCTGTGTGTGTGTGTGTGTGTGTGTGACGGGGATCTGACTCCTCCGCTCCCTCACCTGTCCGTGTGGGGGCGTGTCCTCTGGGCCTCCTGGGCTCACGTGTCACGGCCAATCGGACGGCAGGACGGGGTGTGTGTGTGTGTGTGTGTGTGTGTGTGTGTGTGTGTGTGTGTGTGTGTGTGTGTGTGTGTGTGTGTGTGTGTGTGTGTTTAAACCTTTGAGCGGTGACATTTCACCAGCTTTGTTTGGAGAGTAAAGTTTCATTCTGTTCTCTGACATGAAGCTGGTATTCATGTCAGAGAGAAGCTGGTTACCCACAAAGCTCTCTGTTTACACAGGAACCTCTTCCTCCTCTTCTTCCTCCTCCTCTTCCTCCTCTCGTTCCTCCTCCTTTTTTAAATAATGGGACTCAATGGGGAAATCTTCAAGTCATCTTCAACTTCCAACGTTTACAGGTTCTTCATACGTTCAGCTAGAGACAATATGTTTTGAAATATTCAAATTATTAAGCTTTTGATGAAATTAGAAATGAATGGTTTCCAGAGAAGAACATCTTCAAATCCTCTTAAACTTCTCCAACTCCAAAATGCTAAAACTGCACCGTTTAAAATGTTGAGCTTCAACACTTTCATCAGCTAGTTTTCTATATTTTCAGCTATATTCAGCTATATTACGCTATATTCAGCTTTCTTTCAGCTATTTTAAGCTATATTTAGCTATTTAAAAAAAATAGCTCTGTATTTTAATGAATATTATTCATGTGAGAGAAGCACGATATCTGATGCTCGAGAGCTTTTGTTCCCATTCATCGGGCTCATGACAATTCCTTTATTCATATTCTTTTGTTCATAATAATCATAATCATGTGTATTGACCACCTCCCCATGTGAAGCGCTGGCGGCTCCGCAGCGCCCCCTGTGGCCACGCAGCGCACCTGTGTGAGCAGGTGAGCTGCTGGTCCGGTCTGCCTCACCTGAACCAACAGACTCTCACCACAGCGCCCCCGCGTGGACAACTCCGAGACTGCAGCCTGCTTTATTTGTGTTTATTTTGTATTTTTTAACAATCAAATGTGTGGATTCTGAGTCCAGATGATTTCACAGCCTTCACTGCAGGATGAGGACGTTTATTATTATTATTATTATTATTATTATTATTATTATTATTATTATTATTATTATTATTATTATTATAACAACATGAGAGACGATAGAATGCAATCATCATTTTATTAGTTTAGTTTCTCATTTCTCAGTGTTTCTGGATCTTTTTGTATATATTGTTTTGCTTTAGTTGTGTTTTTTGATGAATGAAGGTATATTTCTTAGTATTTATGTATATTTCAGATTGGGCAGCAGCTCCATCATGAGACCTGAGACCTCCAGCTGTCAGTCAGCCGGTGGACCGGGATCCACACCGGATCCAGACCGGATCCACACCGGATCCACACCGGATCCAGACCTCACTGCGGCGGGCCGACGAGCACCTGAATGCTGATTATTTCAGAGAAGAGCGCGCGGAGAGATGAACCGCTTCCTGCACGGAGGGCTGCTGGCGGACTGCAGGGAGCTCAGCCACACCGCCTCCTCCTCCTCCTCCTCCTTCTTCATCACCTCCTCCTCCTCCTCCTCCTTCTCCTCCAGCGCCGCTGGCTCAGCCGACAGACACGCGGCCCTGCCCTCGCTCCAGACCCGGGGACCTGGCGGGTCGGAGCCGAGGAGATCCGCGTTTAAACGCAGCCGCGCCGGTCGGGAGGGGCGAGAGGAACCGGCGGAGGAACCGGCGGAGGAGGAAGAGGAGGAGAATCACTCCGCGGCCGCGGGAGAGCGCAGCGGCGGCGGCGACGGGCCCGGGGAGCGGCGGCGGCGGCGGCGCGAGGCTCAAGGACGCAGCGTCGCGGGAGACGGAGCCGGGATGCTGTCAGCCTGCAGCGGGCAGAGCGGCGGCGGCGGCGGCGGAGAGATGCCCGCGGCCGCCGCGCCATGCGCCAAGAGCCGCGAGGAGAGGAAGGGGAAGAACGTGATCCGGGGCTGGAAGAGGGACCGGGACAGAGACCGGGACAGCGCCGCTCCTCCTCCCGCCTGGACGAGGAAAGAGAAGCCCGGCGACGGCTCGTCTCCTCCTCCTCTTCCTCCTCCTCTTCCTCCTCCTCCTCCCCCCTCCGCCGTCTTCCTCCCGTCGCGCGCCCTGCCCGAGCATCCTCTCTGCCCTCACGGCGCAGGACTCTGCCACTGCGCCGCGCCGGAGCCCCGGTTCCCCCCGGGAGACAACGGCGACATTAACCACGTCAACAACAACAAGAGCGGCAACGGCAACAGCAACAACAACAGCGGCAACAACAGCGGCAACCAGAGCGCGCTGGATTGTGGAGTAAAAGGCGGCGGCGGCGCGCTCGTTGTCCGGCGGCAGCATGACGACACGCCGGCGGCCAAGAAGCAGCGAGCAGCCGAGAAGGTAAGCCGAGCAGCGGGGGGGCCGACGGGCCCTGAACGCAACGCAGACACACCTGCAGCGGCGCCACGGCCGCAGGTAGACACGCACAGCGGAGAGGGGCGCGCGGGCCTCACGGCCATATACATTATTATATATCATATATACATTATTATACATCATATCTACATTATTATACATCATATCTACATTATTATATATCATATCTACATTATTATACATCATATCTACATTATACATCATACAGACATCCATAGTCAGGGCAGTGAAGGCCACACAGCAGCTTTAAGACGAGAAGCTCTTTATTCTTTATTCTCTTTTGTTGTTGCTCAGCTGCGTCTGCTCATATTTAATATGTTGTTGTTAATATTATTATTATTGTTGTAACATGCTGATGGACAGAGATGGGTTGCTTTTTGTCTTTTGGAGAGATGAAGAGAGGAGGCAGCACTGTGTCCTCCTCCTCCTCTTCCTCCTCCTCTTCCTCGCTTTACTTGTGTTTCTTTACTTCTCTTCGTTGTTTCTGTGAATCAAAACTAGTAAAATCAGATGTGAGAGGAAAAGAGTTTTCCTTCTTTCAGGAATAAACATTTCTGAGTTTCAGAAACATCGTTGAGCGACACTTCTTCTTTTAAATAAGTCTTCTGCATCAGGAGGAGAGAGGAGGAAGAGAGGAGGAGACAGGAGAGGAGAGAGAAGAGGAAGAGAGGAGGAGAGAGGAGAGGAGAGAAGGATGTGACAGAAGACTGAAAAAAAGACACAGATGTCCAACAGGAGTTATTTATTTATTTATTTGTAGTCGAGGCCTCGATGCTGCTTTGTTTATTTGTTGATCTGAAGGATTCACACACACACACACACACACACACACACACACACACACACACACACACACACACACACACACACACACACACACACACACACAGTGATTCATCGTGAGCGTCTGAAGCGTTAAAACATGAAGAACAATAATAAAGCTGCTGATTGGAGACGTGATCAATAATCATTAATACTCATTGGAACCATCAGAAGGAGAGAAGGAGAAAGGAGAGAAGGAGATAAGAAGATAAGGAGGAAGTGACTTCTGAGTGACTTTTCTCTTTGAAGTAGCGTGTGAACGCCTCGTGTTCCTTATTGGGAAGATTGAAATGAATCCATTCAAGTCATGAGTTTGTTAGATTTTATGATGCGTTTAATTTAAATTGAATCAAAAGTGGATTAACTGGATGCCCCCTGCTGGCAGGAGCCAACGTGGATATCACACAAAGCTTATGAATATCGTTTAATTAGAGACAACCGGGTATTAATTACACTGCACACAGACGGACGAACAGATCTGCTTAAATTTCAATCAATACAGGTCGACAGGAGCGCCACCAGCTCACTTCCTCCCATGGAAGTGCAGAATTACAGTGAGAATTACAGAGGAGAGCTAGTAGCGTTAGCAGCACCGCTAACAGAGAACCAGCAGGAGGAGAGCTAGTAGCGTTAGCAGCACCGCTAACAGAGAACCAGCAGGAGGAGAGCTAGTAGCGTTAGCAGCACCGCTAACAGAGAACCAGCAGGAGGAGAGCTAGTAGCGTTAGCAGCACCGCTAACAGAGAACCAGCAGGAGGAGAGCTAGTAGCGTTAGCAGCACCGCTAACAGAGAACCAGCAGGAGGAGAGCTAGTAGCATTAGCAGCACCGCTAACAGAGAACCAGCAGGAGGAGAGCTAGTAGCGTTAGCAGCACCGCTAACAGAGAACCAGCAGGAGGAGAGCTAGTAATGTTAGCAGCTCTGCTAACGGAGAACCAGTTAGCTCTCCTCCTGTTGATTCACCGTTAGCGGTGCTGCTAACGCTACTAGCTCTCAACCCAGAGTCTAAACACTGATTGGCTGTTTACAAAGTCACATGATCAGAGATCAGAGACCAGAGGAACATGCATGACGTCCTGGTCACATGATCTACATGATCACATATTTGTTGAGATGTTTCAGCTGTTCCGTTGTAGCATCACGGCTAACGAAACAGAAACATGCAAAGTAAACATGTAAAAACAGATTCAAGGCAAATGAAGCAGAAAACGGTCAGAAGTTTAAGTCAAAAAGTTTACTTTCATTTTGGTAGAAAGTCTCCTGATGTCCATCAGCACTTTGATGCTGTTTCTGCTTTTCATTTTTCAAAACAATACATCGGCTGCAGCTGAGAACCTCGGCGGGCGTCGAACTCTCAGTGAGACGTTTTCCCAAAGAAATACTCGTTTTGAATCTCTGAAGGCACAAAATGTCCGCCTGACATCTGAGACGTGCGCAGCGTCGACGTTAGCGGCTGCTAATGATGTTTCATATCAGGTCCCAAGGAGCCGGATGACGTGTTGACTGTTGATTGTTGTTTGTTTGTCTCACGTCTCACGTCTGATGTTGAACCCAACGTCAAAGTAAAATCCTCATTTTGTGGAAACATTTCTGGCAAATAAACGGTTTCTGATTCTGATTCTGATCAAGAAAAAACACCCAAAAAAAGAAAAGAAAAACATGTCCGTTACCTGATTTGACCTGTAAAGGTCTAACGATGAAGAAAAGCAGGAAGTCGACTCGTGTTGCTGAACGTTCGTCAAAAGAAAAGAGAAGGAACCTTCGTAGGATACCAAAGGAACCAGCTGAGGACGCTTCAACTGCAAAACTGTCAAATCTCTTCTTTCTCATTGGTCAGTTGGATTTCTGGATTTATTTACTTTACTTATCAGGTTGTTTCGTAACAGCTGGGTGGATTTGTGCCGAGTGTTTTTACATCAGCTCGCTCTCTGTTCAGAACCCTGAACCTGAACCTGAACCTGACCTGAACCTGAACCTGAACCTGAACCTGAACCTGACCTGAACCTGAACCTGAACCTGAACCTTCCTCCTGTCGGGGTCTAAACTCTCAGAATATCTCACGTTCAGATTGTCATGAAATGTTTTGCTCACGTCGTCGGCGTTCCTCCAGAAGCCGACGCCTCCACGCGCTGTCGACATGCATCAGAGAAACAACGCGCCGTCTTTCTGTCTTTCATTCTTTTATTTCACGCTCAATTCTTTTTAGAAACTGTGATTTATTTTCTACACAAAGTGTTTGTCCTTGAACATTACTGATACAGCGCGGCCTCGCGTGCATCACCGCTCGATTCAAACGCCGCGGAAGACAAAGCAAAGAAAAAGCAAATCTGTTGTGTTTGTGATGAACACATGAACATTTAGAAGAAAAAGGATAAGTTCCACATCGGGATCAATCATCTGCATCACAGACTTTGTAATGAAGCTCAAAAACAAGATGGCCGAGTGCAGCAGGAGTTCGCCCACAGCATCGCTTCCCCACTCCGGCCCCAGAAGAAGTTTCCAGAGCGTCCATCCGGCCTCAGAGCGGCTCGTCCGAAAGGAAACGCCGACAAACGACCACGACCGCCGTCCAGGAAGGAATGGCCTCGCGCCTTGTTTTTTATTCCAGGTCTTCTGGACGCGGCAGGAGGCGGAGCTCCAGACGAGGCTTTCATCTCCGCCGAGGAGGAGAAACGAGGAGAGTTTAGTGGAGCGGCGGTCAGAGAGCTGCCGGCGGTTATTTTAAAAAATGTTGTCATGATTTTACCCCCTTTGAAGAGGGTTAAACGTTTCGATTTTTTTTTTCAACAAAATACTGAAAATATTCATTCTGATACTCTGATTGAGCTTCGGTCCTCCATCCTGCAGTAAACATGAAGACACACACACACGTGTGTGACCCACAACATGGAGTCCTCACACAATCGATCCTATGACATCACATGAAAGGTTGAAGCGACGCGTCACCGTCAGCTCGATACAGGAAGACTTTTAAAATGAACTTCTGTCTTCACAGGAAACAACTTAGTTAGGTTCAGGTAACACAACTAATTAGTTATGTTGAGACAACTAAACTACTCAGGTTTAAACAACATAGTTAAGTTGAGACAACCTAACCACTTCGTTGGGTTTAAACAACGAAACTACTCAGTTATGTTGAGACAACTAAACTACTTAGGTTTTTACAACCTAACTACGTAAGTTGGTTTAAACAACTGCACTTAGTTAAGTTGAGACAACTAAACCTCTTAGTTAAGTTGAGACAACCTAACTTCTTGGTTGAGTTGAGACAACCTAACTTCTTGGTTAGTTGAGACAACCTAACGTCTTGGTTGAGTTGAGACAACCTAACTTCTTGGTTGAGTTGACACAACCTAACTTCTTGGTTAGTTGACACAACCTAACGTCTTGGTTAGTTGAGACAACCTAACTTCTTGGTTGAGTTGAGACAACCTAACTTCTCGGTTGAGTTGAGACAACCTAACTTCTTGGTTGAGTTGAGACAACCTAACTTCTTGGTTGAGTTGAGACAACCTAACTTCTTGGTTGAGTTGGCACAACCTAACGTCTTGGTTGAGTTGAGACAACCTAACTTCTTGGTTAGTTGACACAACCTAACTTCTTGGTTGAGTTGAGACAACCTAACTTCTTGGTTAGTTGAGACAACCTAACGTCTTGGTTGAGTTGAGACAACCTAACTTCTTGGTTGAGTTGACACAACCTAACTTCTTGGTTAGTTGAGACAACCTAACTTCTTGGTTGAGTTGAGACAACCTAACGTCTTGGTTGAGTTGAGACAACCTAACGTCTTGGTTGAGTTGAGACAACCTAACTTCTTGGTTAGTTGAGACAACCTAACTTCTTGGTTGAGTTGACACAACCTAACTTCTTGGTTGGGAGCATCAGCAGCTGCTTTGGTTGAAATGAGCTCCGGCTGGTGACACTGAAGTGAACGTGTTACGTGATGAATGAATGAAAGTTGTCTTCTTGTTTCACTCGGAGAGGAGCAACTCTTTTCACACAACTACGTGAATGAACCCGTCCTGGTTGTGTTGATGTCGTCATATTCAGGCTGTTGTGCGTCGCTCGTGGCTGACCTGCGTGACAGGAAGTCCACGCGCTGGACTCCTGCAGGAGAACACGATGAACGACGAGCGACCTGCTGGCCGGACGAACCCGCTGCTCGAGGGTCGAGTCAGGCGAGGTCACGTGTGGGGTCGCGTTGTGAAAGAGAGCGTTTGCCCTTCACCTTGTTGTGCGTCAGTCTTCAGCCGTCCTGAAGGCGTGCAGGTCGAGTCCCTCCTGGATGAATAAAGTATAAATCTATCTCTCCACAACGCTGACGGCCTGCTTCGTAATGACGTCGTTATGAAAACGCCGCATGCAAGAAAACGCACAGGACTCTGGGAGAAGCGTTCACGGGAATCGGTCCCCCGGCATAATCAGCGTCTGATGGAGCGGCGGCGAGCGGAGAGGAAGTGTTGTTGGTTTTCACGTGTTTGAGCAGCAGCAGGAGTTATTATAGCAGTGAGTAATGTCACGCCATTAGAGCTCGTCTTTCAATGGGGAGGTAAGTGGTGTGTGTGTGTGTGTGTGTGTGTGTGTGTGTGTGTGTGTGTGTGTGTGTGTGTGTGTGTGTGTGTGTGTGTGACGCTGTAGGGAGAGATATAGAGAGAGCAGAAAAATGAGAGACAAAATGGGCAAAAAAAAGATGGCTACCATTCGCAAAAGAACACAAACACACACACAGATTGTCTGCACACACACTCTCTCACACACACACACACACACACACACACACAATGCTTCCTCTTTCAGCGGCCTGACAATAAAGACAGAGATGATTTCTGTCTGGGGGAAAAAAACTGTCGGTGTTGCTGCTCACTGGAGGATTTAATAGGAGGGGAGGAGGAAGAGGAGAGGAAGAGGAGGGGAGGAGGAGAGCGAGGAGGAGAGAGGAGGGAGGAGAGGAGGGGGAAGAGGACGTGAGGACAAGAAGAAAGGGAAGGAAGAGGAAAATAAGGTGCAGGAGAGATGGACGAAAGGAGGAAACGGATAAAAATTGAAAAAAAAATACAAAATAGAGATGGCAGAAAAGGGAAGGAAAGAGGGATGAGGGGCAAAGGAGGAGGAAGAGGAGGAAGAGCAAAATGGGAGAAAAAGAAAAGCAAATACAGGAAATAAGAAGAAGAAAAATGAAGAAAGGAAAGGAAAGAATAAAAGAGAACAGAAGCAGGTAAAAGAAAGGAGGAGTAATGAGGGAGGAAGAAAGGAGGTGAATCGAGGATGAGGAAAGACAGGAGAGGAAGGAAGGAAAAGGTGGGGAGGAGGGGAGGACATGAGGACAAGAACAAAGGACAAGAAGAGGGGAGGAAAGAGGGGATGAGGACTGAAAGAAAGGAAGAGGGGAGGACGTTTAAAAGGAAATGAAGAAATAACAGAAAAACAACAGATGAGGAAAAGAAGAGCAGGAAGACGAGAGACAGGAAATAGGAAGAAGAACAAATAATGGATGTGAGAAAAAGCGAAGAGAGGGACAGAGAGAGAGGAAAGAGGAAGAGGAGGAGGAGGAGGAGGAGGGAGAGACTGCAGAGGGAGGAGAGATGGAGTAAGGTTTGGGAGGAGGAGAGGAAAGAGGGGGGGACTGAGGACAAGAACAAGAGGAGGAGAGAGAGAGAGGTGAGATGAGGAGAAGAGAGGGAGAGAAAAGAGACGCGAAGGAAAGCAGAGGAGGAGGAGGATGAAGATGGATGAACATATTATAGATGTAAAGAATGAACATGTAAAGATGGAGAGATGTAAAGATGGAGAGATGGAGAGATGGATGGAATCTTTTTAAGGACATGATTTGTTTCTGAATTTCATAAAAATGTGATTTTTTTAAACGTAAAAACTGAAGATGAAGAAATTCCTCTTTGTTTAATTATAGATTTTAGATTTTTAGAGAGCAGCTGCCCCCCCCCCCCCCCCTCACACACACACACACACACACACACACACACACACAACATGGTTTGGGTGAATCCGGCTCCGTTGGTGTTC
>NW_027176098.1:1382203-1399703 GCF_023055335.1 Clinocottus analis
AGAGAGAAGAGAGAGAGAGAGAGAGAGAGAGAGAGAGAGAGGCGGTTCCTGGACAAGAGACGCTCACTTTTTAATATTAAAAAGCACCAGAGGCTTAAACAAAAATACCATTTGAAGGATTTAAATCATGAAAACTAATGAATATTTAATTAGATCTGAAGTTTTACGCTGACATTTTATTTTGTGGTTATACATTTATACTTTATATACATGTATATAAAGTATACATGTATACTTTATATACATGTATATAAAGTATACATTTATATAAAGTATACATGTATACTTTATATACTTAAACGTACACAGAAATGTAAACGTGCTGCTATCAGAGTGTTGAGCTGGAGCTGCACTGCGAGCTTTAAGTGACCTTCACAGTGACCTTGACGTGACCTTGATGTGACCTTGATGTGACCTCTGCAGCTTAAGCCGCCGTGGAAGGAAACTAGGAAACTCAAAGCGGCGCTGAGTCTCTTTGTTTTAGTCTTTTTGTGAGTTGGATCCTCTCTTCGTCTCTTCGGTCTCTTCGTCTCTTCGGTGTCTTCGTCTCTTCGTCTCTTCGTCTCTTCGTCTCTTCGGTCTCTTCGTCTCTTCGGTGTCTTCGTCTCTTCGGTCTCTTCGTCTCTTCGGTGTCTTCGTCTCTTCGTCTGAAACTGAAGCCGCCACAGAAAGAGTCCTGAGTATTTACAGACTCTTGTTTTATGTCTGTTTTGTATTTTATTAAAGTAGTAAATCGCTGCAGAACATCGTACAGAGAGATATCTGTCTCTAATCTTTATTGAGTCCTAACGGCATGAAACCTCCTCCATCGCTGATTGCCGCCGCCGCCGCCGCCGCCGCCGCCGCGCTCTCCAGCAGCGTTACGTCCCAGAGCGTTGTAATTGGCATCGTAATAAGTGGCGGCGATAAGAGCGGCTGCTCTCGCCGGCACCGGGCGACTTATTTTATATTTCATTACGCGTTACCATGGCGGCGGCTGGCGTTCAGATCAGCTGACGCTTTGAAACGGCGGCTGCAGGAGGCGGGACGCCAGCGTGAGGCCACGCCTCCTGCAGCCGGACCCATCAAGCATCCCGTCTCATTATGTTCAGCTCTAACTTCCTCTGGTGGACACACACACACACACACACACACACACACACACACACACACACACACACACACGATAGTGTTCATGTTGAGGCGATGAGAGGCCGTCCAGCTGCATGAAGAGTCAGAGGAACAACGAGGAGAAAAAACATCTTTGTTTTGGTTCAGATGGTTGAAACCAAACGTCTGCAAAGTGTTGCAAGAGGAGGAAGAGGAGGAGGAAGAGGAGGAGGAGGAGGAAGAGCTCTCGTCTCCTTCACAACAATCACTAAACTAGAGTTTCTCACTAACAGAAGCTTTAAATATTGCGTCATTATCCTCAGGTTTTTATGATTTATGTCATAATAACGGAGTCATTCTGCACTGAAGACGAGTTCTAGTTCTCTGCTCATCCTGATGCTTCTGTTTCCAGAGAAGCCTTTTATACACAGATATTATATATATATATATATATATATATATATATATATATATATATATATATATATATATATATATATATTACATGCCGCTGCAGACGTCTGCCTCTGTGCATCAGTGGCGGCTAATTAGGAAGTAAATGTGTCAGTGAAGAAACATTCATCCCCAAAGGAGAGAGAATGTTTACCTCTTGCAAATATGGAGGGATGGAGGGATGGAGAGGTGGAGGGATGGAGGGATGGAGAGATGGAGAGGTGGAGAGGTGGAGGGATGGAGAGATGGAGGGATGGAGAGATGGAGAGGTGGAGGGATGGAGAGATGGAGAGATGGAGAGATGGAGAGGTGGAGGGATGGAGAGATGGAGAGGTGGAGAGGTGGAGAGATGGAGAGGTGGAGAGGTGGAGAGGTGGAGAGATGGAGAGGTGGAGAGGTGGAGGGATGGAGAGGTGGAGAGATGGAGAGGTGGAGAGGTGGAGAGATGGAGAGGTGGAGGGATGGAGAGATGGAGAGATGGAGAGATGGAGAGGTGGAGGGATGGAGAGGTGGAGAGGTGGAGAGATGGAGAGGTGGAGAGGTGGAGAGGTGGAGAGGTGGAGAGGTGGATTTGGAGGAAAAGTCTTCCTAAACGTCTCTGGCGCTCAGCTGGATTCCAGCAGTGAAGCAACTTCTTTTCTTCTGAAGAGCTTCACTGAGCTTCATTTTAATCTCCGTTCTGAACTTCTCTTCAACGTTAACATCTGGTCTCATCGTTATTATCAGATCTTTGTTGCTCTTATCTTTGTTTTTTATCAACGTATCTCCATAGTTAATAGTTCATGTTCATTTTAATTAACATATCTTAATTGTTATTAATGTAACATATTGTAACTAAGATATCTTAGTTGTTATCTTCATTGTAATCTATATTGCTTCTTATTATCTTCTGTCATCATTAATATTTATTGTGGTAAACATTACCTAGTTGTTATCTGTTTGTTGTCTTTGACACTCGTCCTGCCCTCCTCCCCCTGCAGGTGGAGCCCATGTTCACGGTGCCGGCTCCCCCTGCTCCGGGCCACCTCGGGGCCCCCGGGTCCTCTCTGCCCTCGGCCCCTCCCTTCTCCGCTCCGGCCCTGCTCACCTCCACCTGCAAGCAGCAGCTGGCGGTGAGGACGAGGTCCGTGGGCACCAACACCCAGGACGGAGCTCTGGAGGGCGACTCGGCCTGTCTGGGGCCGTGCCAACCCGGGACCAGCGTGAACCTGGAGGGCATCGTGTGGCACGAGACCGACGAGGGTAAGGGTCCGGCTTCTATACAACCAGAGGAGTCGCCCCCTGGTGGTCAGGAGAGAGAATGCAGCTTTAACACATGAAGCATAGACTTCTATACAACCAGAGGAGTCGCCCCCTGGTGGTCAGGAGAGAGAATGCAGCTTTAACACATGAAGCATAGACTTCTATACAACCAGAGGAGTCGCCCCCTGGTGGTCAGGAGAGAGAATGCAGCTTTAACACATGAAGCATAGACTTCTATACAACCAGAGGAGTCGCACCCTGGTGGTCAGGAGAGAGAATGCAGCTTTAACACATGAAGCTTAGACTTCTATACAACCAGAGGAGTCGCACCCTGGTGGTCAGGAGAGAGAATGCAGCTTTAACACATGAAGCATAGACTTCTATACAACCAGAGGAGTCGCCCCCTGGTGGTCAGGAGAGAGAATGCAGCTTTAACACATGAAGCATAGACTTCTATACAACCAGAGGAGTCGCCCCCTGGTGGTCAGGAGAGAGAATGCACTGCTTAAACTAATGGATGAAGACTTCCTGGGGAAGCTGCTTGTGTCCTGTATCGCGGCTGCTAACGCCGTTACTCTGTGTTGTGTTTCTTGTCTTTGTTGTGTGTGTGGTGTTTGTTGTGTGTGTGGTGTGTGTGGTGTTTGTTGTGTGTGTGGTGTGTGTGGTGTTTGTTGTGTTTGTGGTGTTTGTTGTGTGATCCGTCTGAGAGGACGTGGAAAGTCTTTTGTCTTTAAACAGAAGTAAATGAAATACTTTCCTGGAGCCTCAGTGAAAGCCAGACAGTGGTAACACATCGGCACCTCTCTGATCCTGAAGCCTGACTTGACTTTGACAAAAGACTTCATTTCTTCTGGCCTCGCCGTCAGAAGCCCCGCCCTTCATTGCGCTCCGGCTGTTGTTTTCACATTCGAGGATTACTGGTGTGTCGTTAAATCTGTGACTCTAAACAGTCTGAGCAGCAAACAACTATTTTTACTCGTGTGAAAGCGAGGCGTGAAATATTCAGGTGCAAGTTTCCAGCAAACGGTTTGTTTTGTTCCTGCTCATTAAAACTACCGGACGTGTTGTTCGCAGGAAGAATTCATTTTTAGAAGCTGTCCGGAGACGGCGTCCAAATGTGTGAGAGCTCCAGGGGAACGATGAGCTTCAGCCTTACTGGACAGCGAAACTCCAGAGATCTTATCTGGGAATCTAGAAGCTGCTTCTCGTCAGCGCGATGCAAAAAGTGATGCATAACTCATGTTTAACGCATGAAGCATAGACTTCTATACAACCAGAGGAGTCGCCCCCTGGTGGTCAGGAGAGAGAATGCAGCTTTAACACATGAAGCATAGACTTCTATACAACCAGAGGAGTCGCCCCCTGGTGGTCAGCAGAGAGAATGCAGCTTTAACACATGAAGCATAGACTTCTATACAACCAGAGGAGTCGCCCCCTGGTGGTCAGCAGAGAGAATGCAGCTGTGAGACGTTTATCTGCTGATGGAGGTTAGAGTTTTGTCGTCTCGTTGTGAGTCAGAGGCGTGTCGTGTTTGACTGACTCGTTTCTCTTTGGCAGAATCAACACTTTGACTCTGGAGACAACTGTTTGCTCCTCGTCTCCAACACAACAGTCCATCAGACGAGCAGGTCAGGGCGGTTCACGGATGACTGACATGTCGACGCTTAAGAAAGGCGGACAAAAACAATTCAACAATTCGAGGCTAAAAACAGACGACAATGTAATAACTCTCGCTGCCGGCGACAGAGAGAAACAAGCCTTTCAGTGGCGTTTGGAGCAGCGTTTCCTTTGGAAATAATAATTTGGGGTTGTAAATAATAGTATTAGTATAGTTTCTGAGAGTTCAGCCACCTAAACACTCCACTTCCTGTACTAAAGGCCACTTCCTGTCCCCACAAACACAAAGAAGGACAGTGAGAAAGGACAGAAGGCATTCTGAGGAGGAAACAGTGACTGTAAGAGATGCCTGGATGTGTGAATACTGCAATAATGTCTTCAGCTGGACAGGAACTGATAAACAAATGAGATAAACTAATCTCTAAAACGCCTAAACATGACTCATATACAAACCTACAACATAAACACATATACAAACCTATAACATGACTCATATACAAACCTACAACATAAACACATATACAAACCTATAACATGACTCATATACAAACCTATAACATAAACACATATAAGAACCTATAACATGACTCATATACAAACCTATAACATGACTCACATACAAACCTACAACATAAACACATATAAAAACCTATAACATGACTCATATACAAACCTATAACATGACTCATATACAAACCTATAACATGACTCACATACAAACCTACAACATAAACAAATATAAAAACCTATAACATGACTCATATACAAACCTGTAACATGAACACATATAAAAACCTATAACATAAACACATATAAAAACCTATAACATGACTCATATACAAACCTACAACATAAACACATATAAGAACCTATAACATGACTCGTATACAAACCTATAACATGACTCATATACAAACCTATAACATGACTCATATACAAACCTATAACATGACTCATATACAAACCTATAACATGAACACTGAATGCTCTATGCAAACAAAACTGTTTGAGAAGATGTAAAATATGTTAAATTACATTTCTATGATCTCGAAAGCTTTGCTCATCTTCATTTTTAATTGTTTAGAAGAGAAATATGATGAAAATTAAAATATGTTTCTTTACTTTTTAGTTTTTATACAGTGTTTAAAGACTTTATAACATAATAATCACTAATACGTTCCAGAGTTTGAAAGTTAAATTCCTCCTGAATAAAAGCAGCTAAATAATTTTGCCAAAAATACTTTTTTTAAAACATATTTATTAATAAATAAGACAAAAAGGACCAGGGGACTGTCAGCATTACAGATCTTAAAGGGTTAACTCTCCCCGTAGAGGCCGATCTCAGTGTTTCACAAACTTCTTGCTTCATTCCATAATCTTGTTGGAGCAAAGCCGAGGCAGTTGGACGATTCCTTCCAGCAACTTCTTCTGCCAGAAAATCTCCCTTCAACTTCTCCTTGTGGACTTAAAGAAGCACAGCTTTTGCCTCGCCAAAATAAAAGTGGACGGCGTTATCGGCGAGCGTGGGTTTGAAAAACATAAGTTGCGAAAACGGACAGAAACTCGTCTTTTTCACTTCAACCGCCACGTTCCAAAGGGAAGTATTTATTTATAATGAGTCGCGCTTCACCCGCCGCTGTCCTCGTTAGCCGCAACGGCTAACGAGGACAACGTTAGCCGTTGCGGTGGAGGTGTGATGCCTTGCCGCAGGGCTCTAAAAAAAAATTGCGCTCTAAAAAAAAAAACTGTGCTCTGAAAAAACAGCACTGTAACATGTCAGTACTCCAACTTCACCTCTCAGAGGAAGAAGCTTCATGAGCTTTAAATGGTTCCTCTCTTGTGGGAACGTCTTCATTCCAGTCACCTGAAGATCTGAACCATGTTGTGGAGACCTGGAACTGCTCTGAGGGAAACTTGTCTCATCAGCTTTGAGAAGCTAAAGAACCAGAGACGCATTAGTAGAACCCAGTGTGACCCAGACGCTAGAGCTAATGTGTGCTAGACGCTAGAGCTAATGTGTGCTAGACGCTAGAGCTAATGTGTGCTAGACGCTAGAGCTAATGTGTGCTAGACGCTAGAGCTAATGTGTACTAGACGCTAGAGCTAATGTGTACTAGACGCTAGAGCTAATGTGTGCTAGACGCTAGAGCTAATGTGTGCTATACGCTAGAGCTAATGTGTGCTAGACGCTAGAGCTAATGTGTGCTAGACGCTAGAGCTAATGTGTACTAGACGCTAGAGCTAATGTGTACTAGATGCTAGAGCTAATGTGTGCTAGACGCTAGAGCTAATGTGTGCTAGACGCTAGAGCTAATGTGTGCTAGACGCTAGAGCTAATGTGTACTAGATGGTAGACAAGTTGTTTTTTTAGAGCAAATTTTAGTTTTGAGAGCTTTTTTTTTTAATTGAGAGCAAATTTCTTTTTTTGAGAAAAAATTTTAGTTTTGAGAGAATTTTTTTTTTTTTAGATCTTTAATTTTTTAGAGCAACTTTTTTAAATTAGAGCAAAGATTTTGAGATAATTTACTTACAAACTAGAAATTTGCTCGGGTAAAAAAGACGAATCTACCTTCATAGGAGTGTGTTTTAAAGGATTCATCCAGCAGGCACTGCAGGTGGTACACTGATGATGTGTAAGTACTCACACAACCCCAAAGAACCGCACTGTCCCTTTAAGAGCAGTCCTGCTTTAAGTGAACATGTTCTATAACGTCCTCATGAACTTTAAATGAATCCTTGATTCACCCTGAAGATGACTCACTCCTCCCTGAACCATGTTGTTGTGGTTGTTGTTGTTGTTGTTGTTGTTGCTTCAGGTTTCCTCCTTTAGAAACAAGCAGGATGGAACACTTGCTCCTCGGTGGAGGAGGGAATAAAAAAGCAAACATCAAAGCGTCGTGTTTTCCAGGTTTGTGAGAGTAAACAAACAGCAGAGGAAGAGGAAGGAGTTCATGAATAATGTGTTGTGTTAAAAGACATCCACGCTGTAACGCAAACATGTCCGCCGGACAAAGATGGAGGGACAGGAAGAGGGATGAAGGAGAGGGAAAATGGATTCAGAGAGAGAGAGAGAGAGAGAGAGAGAGAGAGAGAGAGAGAGAGAGAGAGAGAGAGAGAGAGAGAGAGAGAGAGAGGAGATGGACAGAATGGCAGCCGAGGTTTCTGTCTGCATTTGAAAGCACCGTGGGGACGGAGAGCTGGAGGGGAATGTAAAGACGGAGGATCCTCCTCCACGATGTCACAGTCACTGAGAGGAAGAGGAGGATGACGAAGACAAAGAGAGACAAAGAGAGGCTTTTTTTTGGTATCCTGCAGCTCAGGGGACTATATTTCTATCTATATATATCTATATCTTTATAGATATAGATGTATGTGTGGTTCAGGCGGCGGAGGGATAACCGAACAGCCTCCTCCTCGTGACAGCGGAGTGATGCGAGGAGGACGCCGGCTGCATCTTAATTAAGCAGAATACTAATTGGAAAGACAGAAAGGAGAAGACGACCCCCCCTCCCCCTCCTCCCTCCTCCCTCCTCCCTCCTATCTCCTCCCTGCAGGAGACCGGAGTCTGATGAGCTCTAATCAGATGCTGATTGGCTGACTGAGCGTCTGTCCGTCTGACTCGACGTTGCAGAGACACAGTCAATTACAGGATTGTAAATAATGACAGTCTTCTAAACACAGGCGGTAAATAACCACATTAACCGCAGTGAAACAGCCCTTAAAGGAACAGCGCATCATTTTGAGGAGGAGGGAGGGGGTTAGGGATGATTTGAAGGGTCTTTGACGGAAAACAAAGAGAGCATGTTAGCTTAGCACAAATTAAAACAAGCACACAGCTCGTGGGATGTCGTGTGACTAAAGTAAAAGACGCTACGAACAAAGGAAAGTCGTCTGGTGTCCTTAAAGCCCACTGACGTCCAACTTCCTGTACAGACATCAATATCATGATCACATCTCTTCAGAACCGGAGGTTGCAACTGCAACTGTCCACGCAGCAACGTCTCAGTGCAGAAAGTATAAAAGCTCTTCAGGAAGTCGTTGATGAGAGACCTTTAGGGGCCGATCGCATCCAGCTGCTGGTGCAGTCGAACCTCGAGAGATGAAAAGCATCCAGGATTGGATTTGCTCGCCGTTAGCCGCCGTTAGCGTCACGAAACCCGAGGTTAATGGCTTTCAAATGTCAGTCAGAGGGAGAGAGAGAGGAAGAGGAGGAGGAAGGCTTCACGTCTCAGATTAGAGTTCATCCCTCGAAGAGCAGATTTCTCTTCAAAGCCAAAAGCCGGCGGCGACGGAGGGCCGCGCGTTCGATTCTCTTCGAGCCGTGAACTTGTGCGGCTTCGTCCCCAAACAGCTGCTCGTCTTTCCTTTCTAGTGTTTTGTTCATTTGAAAGAAAGGAGAAGGAAGGAAGGAAGGAAGGAAGGAAGGAAGGAAGGAGGTGATGCATGCAGCAAAGGTCTTGTTTCTGCAAACACTCCTGAGTCCGATAGAAATATATTTCATACATTTTAACGTTTTCCCGCGGCGTTTATTGACGTCTTTTGATCCGTTTATTCGGAGCGAAGGGCCGACACGTCGAGGCACAACTTTAAATGTCAGGAGAGGCGGCTGTGATCCGGGGGCCCGATCCCGTTTGAGTCTCTCGCCGACATTTTGAGCCTTTCTGCAAAACTCTGCCCCGAGGGAATTACCCACAATTCATAGAATGACTCAGAAGCATGAAGGATTAAAGAAGGAACATAAAAAACACATGAAATCACAAGAAAATAAGCAGAGATTTTATCACTCAGATTTTATGCATCAGACGTTTCATTTTTTGTCATTAAAGCTGTTTTGACAAAAGAAAGAGATGTTTCAGTATTTAGGACCCGAAACAAACTGGCCCGATGACACCCCGCAGACCGAGCCATGCCGATAGAAAACTGTGAATCATAGCTTGTTTTATGGAGACAAAAAATAAAACTGCTGTATTTGGATGTATTGAAGACCATAAGAAATATACAAGTGAAACATATGGTTTGGTACATGAGGAGATTCAAAAAGCATTCAAATACCCATTGGACCCATTGGGGCTATTGGACCCATTGGACCCATTGGGACTATTAGACCCATTGGGACTATTAAACCCATTGGACCCATTGGACCCATTGGACCCATTGGGGCTATTGGACCCATTGGACCCATTGGGACTATTAGACCCATTGGACCCAAACAAAAACAAACAAATGAAGTCAAATGAAAGGACCAGAAATGATTCGGGTTGTGGTTCTTTGTGCGTTCAAGTGTTCCTAAAAGCCGTTGCACCTCCCGAAGGAACCGTCGGGGCTGCACGGTGGTGTAGTGGCTAGCACTGACGCCTCACAGCAAGAGGGTCTGTGGTTCGGATCCCGGGCGGGGCGGGGTTCGGATACTGGTCTGGCAGGTCCTTCTGTGTGGAGTTTGCATGTTCTCCCCGTGGCAGCGTGGGTTCTCTCCGGGTTCTCCGGCTTCCTCCCACAGTCCAAAGACATGCTGCATAGGTTAATTGGACTCTAAATTGCCCGTAGGTGTGAATGTGAGTGTGAATGGTTGTTTGTCTATATGTCTGCCCTGTGATGAACTGGCGACCTGTCCAGGGTGTACCCTGCCTTCGCCCCTTGACAGCTGGGATCGGCTCCAGCGCCCCGCGACCCTAATGAGGATAAGCGGTTAAGATAATGGATGGATGGATGGATGGACCCATTGGACCCATTGGGGCTATTGGACCCATTGGACCCATTGGGACTATTAGACCCATTGGACCCATTGGGACTATTAAACCCATTGGACCCATTGGGGCTATTGGACCCATTGGACCCATTGGGGCTATTGGACCCATTGGGGCCGTTGGGGCTATTAGACCCATTGGGGCCATTGGACCCATTGGACCCATTGGGGCCGTTGGACCCATTGGACCCATTGGGGCAGTTGGGGCTATCCAATGAGACCTCTCCTTCTTTAACTTTATCACGTGTTGAATGTTCACCTGTTGAATGTTCTCATGTTGTGTTGTGGTTTGTTAGAGTTGTGACTTTACATCTGCATCATTTCAAACTAATAATCGTCCTGAAAGTCATTTTTTTATAGTTGGACCTGGAACCTTTTCATTTCTTTCTGTGTCATCTTCATTTCCTCTGAACCAGAAACATCTAGACTGATATTTACACATCAACAACATCTCACATGTGTTCCTTTTATTATAACAACATTATTAACACACACTTTTGGTTTGGGGATGACATTTAGAGGAAAGGTCTAACAGTAGGTCGGCGTTCTATTGGCTGAGCCGTGTGTTGTGGGCGTGTCCCAGTGGACCCAGTACTCACCTCGCTGTCTCCCTCAGGTGTGCTGGTGGTCAACGTGACGTGGAGGAAGAGGACCTACGTGGGGACCCTGCTGGACTGCACCAAACACGACTGGGCTCCTCCGAGGTGAGACCACGCGGCTGCTCCGTGCTTTCAGGGAAACCTCCTCGCTGAGGGAGTCGTCCTGATTCTAACTATGTTCATAAAACACAACCTTTTATTTCATTTTCATGAATATCGCCAAAGTCAGAGCCTCTCAAGAGGTTTTCAGGACTTTTATTCGCGGCGGTTTATCGATTGTAATAATAATACTTTTTACTGGATTCCCCAGAAAGAGTCTCCACTAAAACTGTATCTTTAAAAGTGGATTTTAACACTTTTTTTACTTCTCTATGGAGCTTTAAATAACTCCAGCAGATCTTCTTCCCTTCACTCAGGTCCAACGTGTCCAATGAGTCTGGATATGAGAATGCAAGACGTTCAATATCTCAAGTCTCAACCTTTCAACACGTTTGAACGATGAAAAGATGAATTCACCAGCAGTGAAACATCCGCTGCTCATGGAGGAGATTTATTTGAGTTTATTTGAGAAAAGGTGTTGAGATTTTGTGATATTTTCAGTACATCTACGATGGTTTTCATTTCAATTGTCATACAATTATTCAGATTATTTACCGTGACAGTTTTATTTGCTTTTGATTGTTTATGAGATGAACTGAAAAGAAAACTTTTGAGAGTTGTCATGTTGCTTACATCATATATATATATATATATATATATATATATATATATATATATATATATATATACATATATATATACATATATATATATATATATATATATATATATATATATATATATATACACATACATATATATATATATATATATGTATGTGTATATATATATATATATATATGTATATGTATGTGTATATATATATATATATATATATATATATATATATATATATATATATATATATATGTATATGTATGTGTATATATATATGTGTATATATATATATCCTACAGAGGTTCGGTGTGATGTCGCTTCTCTCAGTTATTCAGTTATTGCTGCTGCACCTAAATGATTGTTGTCATGGCAATTACATCTTAATCTCAGAAAGCAGAGACTAAATTGCTTTTGTTTGTCTGCAGCTTTTCTCTTTGTCTCTGAACGTGTTTTTATATTATATTATTATATATTCAGTGATTCATTATCAGGTCCTGAATGAAACTGTGACCGCACGATAAAACCACACAATGATTCAATTAAAGCTGAAATCAAATGAAACAAAGTTAAAATACTACAAGGAACTTTTATTTAGTCTCGTTTCTGGTGCCTACAGAGGACCAGGACTACACTGAGACTATAGAGGACCAGGACTACACTGAGACTATAGAGGACCAGGACTACACTGAGACTATAGAGGACCAGGACTACACTGAGACTAGAGAGGACCAGGACTACACTGAGACTACAGAGGACCAGGACTACACTGAGACTAGAGAGGACCAGGACTACACTGAGACTATAGAGGACCAGGACTACACTGAGACTAGAGAGGACCAGGACTACACTGAGACTATAGAGGACCAGGACTACACTGAGACTATAGAGGACCAGGACTACACTGAGACTAGAGAGGACCAGGACTACACTGAGACTAGAGAGGACCAGGACTACACTGAGACTACAGAGGACCAGGACTACACTGAGACTAGAGAGGACCAGGACTACACTGAGACTATAGAGGACCAGGACTACACTGAGACTAGAGAGGACCAGGACTACACTGAGACTATAGAGGACCAGGACTACACTGAGACTATAGAGGACCAGGACTACACTGAGACTAGAGAGGACCAGGACTACACTGAGACTATAGAGGACCAGGACTACACTGAGACTACAGAGGACCAGGACTACACTGAGACTAGAGAGGACCAGGACTACACTGAGACTAGAGAGGACCAGGACTACACTGAGACTATAGAGGACCAGGACTACACTGAGACTATAGAGGACCAGGACTAGACTGAGACTATAGAGGACCAGGACTAGACTGAGACTGTAGAGGACCAGGACTAGACTGGGACTGGTTCAGGACCAGTTAGGCTCCTCACTGGAGCTTTGAATGGTATCAATCCTCTGGACTAGATTCCTCAGTTGATATAAATTCGAGGCACATGAGCAACAAATGACCTTGAAAAAGCCCAAAACAAATCCGTAAAGGACTCATGGATCGTTTCCAGCGGCTTCGGTGACATTCAGGGACACGCCGATGTAAAAAAAGCAATTACAAACATCATAAGAAATGTGAGATATCATCACTTTAAAATCACAGAGGGGGCGAGTCCGGCCTCACCGGGCTCTGCGGTTCCATTACTGGAAGATGATCAACGCCCAAAACGGTGCTTTCCAAGGTCAGAGTGCGGGTCATAGTTCATGCCCTGGAGGGCCAGCACATCCGCAGGGTTCAGGGTCCGGCTCGCATCACTCACTGTAGATAAACATGAATCTCAACAGACATCTTTTTGATATGATTAACAAGGTGTGAAAGCAGAGGAGCGTCTTCAGAGTGAAGATGTGAGGCGCTCTGGTAAACAGCATCAAAAGACTTCAAAGGCGAAGCGACGTCATGTGAATGCAGAACATCAAGCAGAGATGATCCAGGACTGTACAGGTTTTCTTTTCACGTTTTCAAAGAGAAGCCGGGGCAAAAAATCAATTTCTATATCCTTGACGTCTGGATAGAGTGGTCAAACATGAGCCTGGAATGATAATCAGTTATCTTCTGCGTTTTGTTTCTGCGGAACAAGAGATCAGTTTGGGTGAAGATATGAACGAGTTGTGTCTCAGGACAAAGTCGCTCAACAAAAACTGCTTCTTTATTTTCCAGTTTGATGTTTTCATCTGTTTTTCTCAGGTTTTCAATCAGGTTTGGAAAAAAAACAAAAACCTTGATGTGATACAATACACAACAATACATAGTGATACAATACACAATACATAGTGATACAATACACAATACATAGTGATACAGTACGCAACAATACATAGTGATACAATACACAACTATACATAGTGATACAATACAATTTGAAACAATATGTGATACAATACGATAGCATTTGATGTGATGTAATTCGATAGGATAAAAAAACCTCGTGATATGATACAAGAAGGTTTTCATCCAGTTTTTCTTGAAAATATGGAAACTAAATGTAATATCTTCATCGCTGCAAATGATCTGATGTAAATACATGAAAGCAACCTGCATGGTACCAGCGCTCTTTTGACTACTTCATCTTCTGCAGACTGGAGTCATTCACATTGTCTCTCGTCCTTTTTCTCCAAAATACGGTTAAAATGTGCGATGCCACCATGGATGAAAACATGGCTGACGTGCAATGATACAATGTGATCAGAGTGTGTAATATGGTGTGATACCATCCGCAGCCCTTCACACCTTCTCCTTTGTTACGCTGTCGCCATCTGCTGGACTAATGAGGACACTGTGTACTGCGGCTACAGGAACTAAAGCTTCCCCATTGTGTCTCCCTCGTACTAATTACACAAAATCAAGACCTAATTCAAAGTGTTAGTGGAATAGAGTGGTTCAAATATGTTATAATCTTCCCAGGTATGTCTATCTTTTGGGAAAAAACATTGTGACATTCTAAAATAAACGTATTTATTTTGTTAAAGTATCTGCTTGCCTAAGGATAATCTATAATTATTGATAGCCCAAGGTAAACAAACAAAAAGAGCCACCTTTGTGTAATGTCTCGATTGATTACTCATCCAATCCACCATGAATCCCATTGGTTTATTGGTTTTCGGCTGTCTTTTTTACGCCCAGGGATTAGAGCCTTAGCATTGAATGGAGGCAGGATCAGGGGGAAGCTGAAGTACTGTGTTTCACTTGGCTAGGACGGCGTGGAAAGGAAGTACAGAATCATTTAATAATGCATCCGTAACGAACTAATGCATTTGCTCATTCCCGATTTTTGTGGTTGGTCAGTCACGATATATGTTGTTCTGTACCTCACCTCATTTACACACCGTCAGTGAGTATTGGTTTTCCTCTTCTTGTGTGCAGGTTCTGCGAGTCTCCCTCCAGCGACCCCGAGTTGCCCGGTGGGCGTGGCCGGGGCAAACGGATGCGAATGGCCATGGCCGAGCGGCCATGCGTTGAGTCCATCCCTGCGGCCAAAGTACGAGGTCTGTCGCAGCACCGGAGCCGCGGGGGAGGTGTGGTCGGAACCGTGGCGCCCATCCACAGCAAGGGCCGGAGAGGAAGCCTGAACCTCCTCAACAGCAACTGCCGAGCGCCTCCTTCTTTCTTTACCGTGGAGGAGGTGAAGCCCGCCAACAGCGCCTCCTCTCTCTCGTCCGCGAAGCGGAAGAACAAACCGCCGGCCGACCTGGACCTCAGCTTGGTCTCCTCTGACGACGTCAAAAACGGGAACGGGAAGAGGATCCGAGCCAAGTCTCGCAGCGCCCCGTCCACGCCGCAGGGCAAGTCCGACCCCTCGTTCATGGACCCCGGCGGAGGTTGCGCCTCCTCGCCTCCTCCCCCGCCCATCCTCATCGACTGCCCTCACCCCAACTGCACTAAACGCTACAAGCACATCAACGGCCTGCGCTACCACCAGACGCACGCTCACCTGGAGGCCGAGGAGCAGAGGAAGCCCGAGCTGGAGCCCATGAAGGACGGGGAGAGCGAGGATCGACTATCAGACTGCGAGGACACCATCAGCAACATAACGTATGACCTCTCGGAGACCAACAGCACCAATGCCAACATCTCCTTGAAGAAACCCGCTCCTCTATATAAGGTGACCACGGTGGGATCTCCGAAGAACAGACGGCTACTCCTCAGCACCGACCACAGCCCCTCAATCAACCCCAAGACCAGAAGAACCTCACTGCTGAAAGACGGGCTGATCGACGACCTCAGCAATCTGCCCATCATCTCCAACATGACCGTGGTCCTGGAGAACTGCATGGTACCCGACAGGAACTCCACGGTCGAGATGCCGAAGCTGGAAGCCGAAGGCTTGATCGACAAAAAGGGAGGCGGGTGCGACAAGGGCAAGAAGGCCAACGGGAAGGTAGACAAGCTGTCCAAGTCACGGACCAACCGGCCCATCGCTCCGGCCCCCGCCCCTCCAAAGCTGATCGCCATACCCAACACAGCGTACCCGACCGGCGCAGCCGATATTGCCACCTCCCAGCAGAGCTCACCCATGGCGGCCGTGGGCATCACCAGTAAAATCCTCCCCTTGAAATCCATCAAACCAAAGCTGAGCATCGTCGTGGAGCCGAGCCTCGTCAAAGCCACCATCGTTACCTGCAGCAAAGAGACCCGGAAGAAAGAGAAGCGGAGGCTAAAGGACAAACACAACAAAGACGTGCAAACCAGGACGCCCAATGGCGACGGCGGTGGAATCAAGATGGAAGATGGCTGTGGTGGTGGTTCCAAATTGGGGGTCAAGGAGATTTCCGGAAGCCTCCTGAAGGAGCACCTCAGCAAGCAGGACGTGATGAACGGGCTCACGGAGAGCCAGGAGAGCCGCATGGCCAGCATCCGAGCCGAGGCGGACAAGGTGTACACCTTCACCGACAACGCCCCCAGTCCCTCCATCGGGGGCTCGTCGCGGCTCGACTCCAGCGGCGGTTGCCTGGCGGCAGACAGCAAGAACAACAGCCCCGCCTACTCCGACATCTCAGACGCCGGCGACGACGGGGGATCCTCCGAATGCCGCTCGGACGGAACCCGATCCAAGTCCGCCTCCTCGGCCTCTTCGGAGGCGAGCTCCAACAGCAGCCACGGTAACCCCGGTAAAACCCCGCCCACCGCGTCCGCCCCGCCGTCCAAAGACCCCCAGTCCCCGTACTACCACGGGTACGAGCCCTACTACCTGCAGGGGTACATGCAGTCGGACAGGCAAAACAGCAGCGGCGTCGCCTTCCACAAAAGCCCCGGCCTCGACGGCAAAGGGAAAGACAGAAAGGAGGAAGCGAAAGAGGACGACAAAAGCTCACCCCACGACTTCTCGGACTCGAAGAAAGGCGACGGGCCGCCTCAGTCTCAGCTGCAGCTGGCTATGAGCCAGACCCAGACCGCCTTGGCCCAGTCGCTGTACTACGGCCAGTACTCCAGAGGTCTGTACATGGACCAGAAACTGTTGCTGGCCTCCAAGTGCTGCGACCAGACGCACAGCGCCAAGCACAGGGGCGACAGGGCACAGGGGTTGAGGGACAGCGAGGACGATAAACAAATGGTCGTGGGTTCAGCCGGCGGAGCCGCGCTGGGTAAGAGTCCAGACGGCGGCAAAGGTTGCTGTCTCAAACCCGTCCTCTCCTACGTGGAGATGAGCGAGAGGGGGGAAAGGGGGCAGAGTCTGGGCGCGAAGGCGGCGCACCTGGTGGACCAGCACCAGGTCTCGATGAAAGACTGCGATGACATCAAGTCGCCTTCCTCCTCCTCTTCTTCGTCACTCCACAACCCAAACAGTCAGACAGATCTGGACTCAAATGTTTCCTATTCCAGTGTAAGTTTCTCCCTCTGTCTCTAACCCGCCGCCGCCGCCGCCGCCGATGGTGTTGTTGGTGTGCTTTTGGCGACTGCTGTTGAGTGTCACAAAGAGATTAGAAAAACACACGTTGTGTCCAGCTCAACCAATCCGGTGCTCATGACAAAGACCGCCTGGCTTCTGTGGTGCTGTGGCTGTGCTTTGACATGCCACTTTATACTCAAAAT
>NW_027176098.1:1402203-1452203 GCF_023055335.1 Clinocottus analis
TATCTGGAGAACAAACAACTTCATTATCTCGTTATCTGCAAAAAACACAACACAATGTGTGTGTTAATGTGTGCGGGCTCGTTTGTTTGTGGAGCAGCGACTACAACGAGGTGCAGAAAGGAAAGAAGAAACGTTCACTCTCCAAAAAAAACTTTGCGCAAAAAAAAAAATTAGCAAATTTTTTTTGAGAGCAAATTTTAGTTTTAAGAGCAATTTTTTTTTGAGAGCAAATTTTAGTTTTAAGAGCAATTTTTTTTTGAGAGCGTTTTTTTTTTTTTTTTTTTTTGAGCAAATTTTTTTTTTCAGCAAATTAATTTTTTTAGAGCAAATTTTTAGAGCAAAAATTTTTTTTTCGAGCAAAATTTTTTTTTCGAGCAATTTTTTTTTAAAGCAAATTTTTTTTTGAGAGCTTTTTTTAGAGCTAAATTTAGTTTTGAGAGCATTTTTTAGAGCGTTTTTTTTTATCAAATTTTTTTTGAGAGCATTTTTTTCAGAGCAAAATTAATTTTTTTAGAGCAAATTGTTTTTGTAGAAGGGTTTTATTTTATTTTTAAAGCAATTTTTTTGAGAGCATTTGTTTTAGAGCAAATTTTAGTTTTGAGAGCATTTCTTTTTTAGATCATATTTTATTTTTTTAAGAGCTTTTTTTTAGAGCAATTTTTTTTATTGAAAGCAAATATTTGGATGTAATTTACTTACAAACTAGAAATTTGCTTGGGTAAAAAAGACACAAATCTGCCTCCATAGTTGCTGAGCTGTGTGTGTTTTTGTGTCTCTTTGTCTCCACAGAGAGCGAAGGGAAGAAGTAGGACCATGTGGACCACGTCTCACATGAGGAACGGCAGATTTATCAGACATCGATTCCATGGTGTTTAATAAGCTTCGCCTCGCTCAGAGGCAGAGAACTAGAATTTAAAAAAAAGAAATAAACAAAAAGACTCTTTCATTTCTTACTAATGAAATGCACCTGTTTTATAACACGCCATCTGGGGAGCAGCCGGAGGGGCGGGGCGGGGGGTGAGGATGTGGGGGGGGATCTGCACCGACCCGGACCTTTTGGAGATTTCAGTTCAGCTGGCCGGCGCATTTCTTAAAAGCTCAACGTCCCAGAATGCCGTGCGCCAGCCCCGGCTGCAGCTGTGGCGTTAAACTTTATATTTTAAAAAAAACAACGCACATTTATCGTATTGTATTATGATGATGATGATGATGATGATGATGAGACTGAATGTACTGAAGGAGACTTCCCTGATATAGAGTTGATCTTTTTTCTCTCCTGGAAACTGGGAAACAGCATTAGGAAGCTAATAGGTCTATTATTATTATCCTTCTTCTTCTTCTTCTCCCTCTGCTAACTGAAGTGTCCTCCTCCCTCATAGCGCTGACGCTACACATTTGTATTACTAACCTGTACTTGAGCGTAACCATGTTGATTGTATTGTCTTTATGTGAGAGTAAACCTTCACATCGACCCCGCCCGGTGCCACGTAGGAACCCCGCTGGTGTAAATATTCTGTACAGATTCATGGCGGAGCGCTGACATGCTTTTTTTAAATCCTCCTCTATGTTGACTACCATCGGCCGTGCGAGGGGGCGGAGCTTAAAAAAAGCCTTTTTCATTTTATCAGCCATGTTTTGTCCTGCAAGAAAAAACAAATAAATGCCGTTAAGTTGGAGAGTTTGAGGACACGTGTGTTGTTTAGCGACCGTTAGCTAGAATCAAACACCGCTTTGGTTAAGAGTCGGCCATGTTTAGGCTACCTACTGGACCTCGCGGTGGGATGGTTTGGTCAAACAAAGAAACACAAACACAGAATTTCATCCACATGTCGGTGTTTCCCGGTACTAACCACTCGGCTTTTTTTGTGTGTCTAAACCCAACCGGCCCTTAACCACAGCATGCAATCACACGGGAGTTAACCTTTTTTTGGATTTGTTTTGCTGGTTTTGGAGAGCGGGACATGAATAAGGAACCGGCTCATTGTTAAAGGTCAGGAAAAGGGAAAAGACTCGCCTTTGAAGACATATAGAATAAAAGAGTGAGGGGTTGTTGTGTTTCTGCCAAAAAAAAACGTGTCTTGATTCTCGTTTTTGGGTTTTTTCTAAAAGACGTAAAGGTGCCGCTTGAATCCGACGTCCAACCCGGAGCTGCAGGTGAAAGAATGTGACGATTTCTACTTTTATCCTGAAGGACAATCCTAGTGTTGCATCTGTGTCTTTATCGTTACGTCTAATGTCGCCACTTTGCTCAAAACTAAATGGGAATGTTCGTGTGTTTTTCCACGACCAACATTTGACTTTGTCTATTTATAAAATGAAAGCATTTGACGGCGAAACCGAACACTAAATTCAAAGTTTAAAGTGTCTGAAATGAGATTAAAAATGTTATTTAACCCTGAAAATACTGGAATTATCCTTCTAATTTAAATGTTTATGGTCAATGAAGCACCCAGATCAGGAGTCCCACAATCCTTTGCTCCGCCCCGACTCCCGCGCTCCCTCCTACAAGCTAACTAGCTCACCGCAGAGCCGCTGATAGACAGTTTGCTAAAGTGTACTTAAAGGGACAGTGTGGAGCATTTAGGACCTATGTGTGTTTTATTTAGTGTGTAATAACCTGAAAATAAAAATCATTGGCGGGTTTTTGTTGTTAGCTTAGAAAGAAACGTTACTTTCCAAGTACGGAGCCGGCGGCCATGTTTTTCTACCGAAGCCCGGAAAGGACAAAACAAACATCGGCTGCCGACAGTTTGCAATCTATAACCTCACCACTAGATGTCACTAAATACTACACACTGAACCTTTAAGCCCAGTTTTGAGGTATATAGGCCCACTTGTACTTTAATTGAGTATTTCCATCTCATGCTACACACTTCTCTACATCTCAGAGGGAATATTGCACTTTTATAATATCAGTTACGTCCTCTTTGTATGTAAGCCCATTTCCGTCAAACCAAAAAAAAAAAAAAATAGGACAAAAAACATATTAAAAAATTGGGACCAAAAAAATAAATAAAATAAATTCAGACAAAAAAAATATTGATTGACTTTTTTTGTATTTTTTTTTTCATTGACTTTTTTTGTGGACACTAAAAAAAAGTTTACAAAAAAAAAAAAAAAAGTTGATCAATTAATAAAAAAACTTTGGTCCTAATTTTTTTTTTGTAGCGGAAATGGGCTTCCATATTTTTGACACGTGAAACATCCACATAACATAAAATATGAACATATGAACACAAATAAAGTTGATTCAGCGTTTTTAAAATCCTGATTAAAAAACACTCAATTTTAAAAAAAAGCTCATTTAGGCTCCATTTAGCTTTTATCATTGTGGCATTAAACATATCAGGAACAAATAGTAAATGAAAGTGTATTCATAAAGCACATTTAACTGTGAAGTATCGTGATCTGTCAGCGGCTCTGCCTCACCTCGACAACACCTTACCTGCATAGTGTCGTGATCATTCTCTTACTTGAATATAGTGCTATGAACCCTGTTTACGCGGCGCCGCGGCGTCGTCTTATAAAGGCTGCTTGCTGTGTTCAGTTCTCATCCCGCTAACGACACGCGGAGGAATCGTGTAAACATGGAACCTGCTGTTGCTTTTTTATACTGTATATGCCTTAATTCATATGTTTGGCAATCATGATTAAAGGATGTTTTATAAAAAGTATTCTCGTCTGTGGAGTTTTGTCTTTTAGGAGTGATGTTAAAATATGAATTGTTAATGCATAAATCTGTATTTTTTATTTGGTTGACTCCAAAAAGAGACACATTGTGAGAGTATTAATGCGCTATAAATAACAATAACATGTGAGTCTCCTCTGCTTTTTCACTAAAAAAAAAGTGTCATATTTTTAAATAGCAGTGTTGAAATGCTCATGACTGTTATTAAGTTATTTAGGGAAGTGAAGTTTGCAAATTTCTACAATATTATTTCTCTTTTTACTCTTTTGTGTGATTACTTTATTGTTTTATGTGATCGAAGAAGATCTTTTAGTTCAGTAAAAGTACAAGTGAAGAACTATACTCTATTATCTGTACAAACATATTACAATAAAGAAATTGGCACAAAAAAAGACTCATGCAGAACGACACATTTCATAATAATATGTGTTTAATAATTGGATTTTAATGTGGCTGCAGGTAAAGGTGGATCTTATTTTAACAGCTGAATCTGTAGTTTCAGGCTTTATTAGATTATATTTGATGTCACAAGAATAATCTTAGATTTGTGAATATGTATTTTTATCAGGTAAATATTTTGAATCTGAAAATCAACTCATAAAACTACAGCTGTCAAATAAAAGTAGTGAAGGAAATAAAGTCAAGTATTCCCCCTCTGAATTGTATACAGTAGTAGTAGTAGTAGTAGTAGTAGTAGTAGTAGTAGTAGTAGTAGTGGTGTCATCAGTATTACAGTAGTAGTAGTAGTAGTAGTAGTAATAGTATCAGCGCCCTGCACTTCCACCTCCCGCCTGCAGGGGGAGCGCTGCGTCACAGAAGCGTCTCCGCCTTCACTTCCGGTTTCAGAACAAAATGGGTGGCGCCAAAAGCTTGACAACAAAGCGGTTCGCTGCCTTCAACCGACAAACCGAACCGTCTCTGTGGGATCTGAACACGTCGCGTTACACGCGAGCTTCTGACTTCATTTACGTGACGAAGACGAGTTTAAGTGGAATAGTTTAATAGTTTTACAAATGACGTAATGGCGCCGAAGACCGACCAACTTCTCATCGTTGTGTCCATCTTGCAAGGTGAGAAGTTATGAAGTTACCTATACTATAAACACACATACATAAACTGTGTATGACGTGTTTAATACTTTATATTATATGTACAGCTATAATACATTCATCATGCGAACTGCCGTTAATCCAGTCAGAAGTGTCGCAACTTAATAATATTAATACTTTCTATCACGAAACACCTCATTTAGGTTCTTTACTTAAGTAAAAGTACTATTAACACTTCATTTAATGTACTATTAACACTTCATTTAATGTACTAGTGACACTTAATGTAATGTACTTGTAACGCTTCATTAAAACTACTAATAACGCTTCATTTAAAGTACTAGTAACGCTTCATTAGAAGTACTCCTAGATCGTCATTTAAAGTACTAGTGACGCTTCAGTAAAAGTACTAGTGACGCTTCAGTAAAAGTACTAGTGACGCTTCAGTAAAAGTACTAGTAACGTTTCAGTAAAAGTACTAGTGACGCTTCAGTAAAAGTACTAGTGACGCTTCAGTAAAAGTACTAGTAACGTTTCAGTAAAAGTACCACTTCACTGTAACGCGTCCTTCCTCCTCAGGGCGTGGCTTCCCTCAGGCTCTCCGGCTCGGCCTGGTGGTCAGGGCGAGCTTCGATGGCGAGCAGTTGGCCTCGGACCCCGTGGAGCACCGAGAGCAGCCGCTCTTCAGCACCGAGCTGGCCTGGGAGCTGGACCGCCGCACGCTGCACCAGCACAGGTACGACCAGTAAGACCAGTGAGACCAGTGAGACCAGCACAGGTATGAACCAGTGAGACCAGCACAGGTGAGACCAGTGAGACCAGCACAGGTATGACCAGTGAGACCAGCACAGGTATGACCAGTGAGACCAGCACATGTGAGACCAGTGAGACCAGCACATGTGAGACCAGTACAGGTATGACCAGTGAAACCAGTCGACCGGACCAAAGTTTTAGTTCACGGCAGGATTAGAGTCTAATTATTAATATTAGATATTTGGTGGAAAATTGGAATCTACCATTTTTTTCCTCTGTTAATGAATGAATAAAACATAAACAGCCATCATTGTGTCTCATTATAATATTAAAGCAACACAGTATCTCTTGCAGAAGCTGGGACTGTTTCATATTACTTATTTATTTTCCGTAGCTGGAGTTTACTTTTCACAGCCTGAATATGTTTCTAGTGCAAACTGTGTCATACATTCATATTCAGACTGCAGAGAACTCCCATCAAGCTCACGTGTTTTGCCGTGGACGCGCTGACGAAGAGGAGCGACAGCGTGGGCTACGTCGTCCTGGACCTGCGGTCCGTGCAGGAGGTCCAGCAGGTGAGCGTCTCCTCCCTCCCAGTGGCTGACATTGAGCTCGCTGGTTCTGCTCACTGGGAACCGGCACAAAGGGTTAAAAGCGTCTGTGTCCCCTCCAGGAGCCCCGCTGGTTCCCGCTGCTGAGCAGCAAGTACACCAAGCAGAGGCCGGCGCTGCTGCTCAGCACGGCGCTGGAGAGCGACGCCAAGCCCCCCAAGCCCTCTCCTGATAGGTTCAGAGCCCAGAAGGCCCCGCCCAGACAAGGTCAGCCGAGTGTCCTGTTTTCAGCTCTTATTTTGAAAGACCATATTCCTATGAAGCTGTTTTAAAAAAACAAACTTAGATGCTTATTCCACATGTCCAACAAAGAGAACGCTATCAACATAACAGGGTGGTTTGAAATACTTGTCAGGGTTCTTACGGTCATGGAAATTTGATTAAAAGTCATGGAAATGTGGTTAGAAGTCATGGAAATGTGGTTAGAAGTCATGGAAATGTGGTTAAAGGTCATGGAGGTGTGGTTAGAAGTCATGGAGGTGTGGTTAGAAGTCATGGAGGTGTGGTTAAAGGTCATGGAGCTGTGGCTAAAGGTCATGGAGGTGTGGTTAGAAGTCATGGAGGTGTGGCTAAAGGTCATGGAGGTGTGGTTAGAAGTCATGGAGGTGTGGTTAGAAGTCATGGAGGTGTGGTTAAAGGTCATGGAGGTGTGGCTAAAGGTGGGCGTGTCCCTCCCCCTCAGGTCCTCCTGCCGTCACCGGGTCTCCGGCCCGGCTGCAGCCCTCTCTGGTGCCGGAGCAGGGCTTCCACCAGCTGGGCCCCGCAGAGCGCTGCTGCGACATGTTCCTGCTCTCCGTCACCGTGGCCTTCGCCACCAGACTGGAGCAGGTAGCAAGCTGCAGAGCACTGAGGAGAGTCCTGTCCTCAGACACACAAGACACACAACAACACACACTATATAGACACACAAGATACACACTAATATATACAGATACACGACAAAACACAATAAATACAGACACACAACAAGACACAATATATACAGATACACAACAACACATACTTGTCTACATTTCAAAGATAAACCCTTTACTTTAATGTCTCGTTAAACACTTCAGAAAAAGTACTAGTAGCATGCTGTAAAAGTACTAGTAACGCTTCAGTAAAAGTACTAGTAACGCTTCAGTAAAAGTACTAGTAACGCTTCAGTAAAAGTACTAGTAACGCTTCAGTAAAAGTACTAGTAACGCTTCAGTAAAAGTACTAGTAACGCTTCAGTAAAAGTACTGGTAACGTGCTGTAAAAGAGGTAGTAAATACTTCCTGTAATATCTTGTTCTGCACAGCTGATCCCCAGCAGCACGAAGCTAACGGCGGCGCCGGGCTTCTTCTTCTACTACTCTCTGCTGGGCAACGACATCACCAGCGAGCCCTTCGACAGCCTGCTGAGCCCCGCCTTCGAGCCGGAGCGCGCCTCCGTGCGCATCCGCAGCAGCAAGCAGGTCCTGCAGAGCTTCCTGTCGCAGCAGCCCAGTCTGCAGGTGAGCGTGGGCGGGGCTCCGAAGGGCGAGGGGGGCGCGGCCACGCCTTCCTCGGCTTGGGTTTTCCTGTCGCTCACCTGTCGGTCCGTCTCCTCCTCAGATCCACCTGTGCTGCGGGACTCGCTCCCTCGGCAGCACCGACGTCGCCCTCTCGGCGCTCGCCGCCGCGTCGGCGGACCTGCAGAACAAGGCGGCGACGGTGGAGGGAGCGTTTGTTCTGCGACCCCCGAAACGCACCGAGCCGGCGCTGCCCGCCGAGATGCAGCCGACCGTGGGGGTGGCGGTCACCCTGAGGAGGGAAGAGGTCACGGCACAGGTACACACACACACACACACACACACACACACACACACACACACACACACTACTAGCTCTCCTCCTGCTAGTTCTCCATTAGCGCTGCTGCTAACGTTACTAGAGACACATCCATGATGTCGTGATCACTCCGTCTGCATCTCACTTCCTTCTTCCTCCAGCCTTTAGGGACTAAAGAAGCTTCCTCCGACGCTCCTCCCTCTGTTCCTCCGGCTGCAAGACCTCCCGACTCTCCTCCTCTTCCTCCTCCTCCTCTTCCTCCTTCCTCCCACACAGAGAGCGAAGCGGAGAGTCTGCTGGAGGAGCTTCATCGCGGCAAAGAGCCGGCGGCGCTGCTGCCGGGAGATCTGGAGCTTCCTGTCCAGCAGCAGACTGGAGGCGGAGCTGGAGGCGGAGCTGGAGGCGGAGAAGAGGGCGGAGCTTCATCCGTCAGTGTCTCAGCTCCCAAAGTGTCCATCCCGGCCTCCGCCCACCACTACTGCTTCTCCCTGGACCTCCGCAGCCTAAAGAACCTCAGCCTGACGCACCCCATCGCCGCCACGCTCAGGTGAAGCCCTTCTTGTTCTTGTTCTTGTTCTTCTTGTTCTTGTTCTTCTTCTTCTTCTTCTGCTTCTTTTTCTTCTGCTTCTTTTTCTTCTGCTTCTTCTTCTTCTTCTTCTTCTTTGGAACTTCACTTTTTGGGTTTTCTCCATTTACGTGCACCAAATGTTACAGTTTCCCTAAAAAAAAGCTGTGTGTCTGTGTGTGTGTGTGTGTGTGTGTGTGTGTGTGTGTGTGTGTGTGTGTGTGTGTGTGTGTCAGGTACTCGTACCCATTCTTCGGCAGTGCTGCTCCCATCATCACTGGTCCTCCAGTGGAGCTCCAGAGGAACACGGAGGCGTCGCTGCCTCGCTCGTTTTGCGCCTTCGACTTCGCCGCTCTGCCTCAGCAGCTGGAGGACACCTTCCTCAGGTACACACACACACACACACACACAACAGACACACACAGCTTTATTCATCCTGTCAACAGCAACAAAATAACACCAGAAAAGTAAAATGAGTGTGAAGAAAAGCTTCAACATTTATTTCGCCTCCATGTTAAATCTTTGCAGCATTGTTTCAATACGAGTGCAACAGTGATGCTTCTTCTCTGCAACGACACATCTGGCCAGCAGGTGGTGCAACAGGACTGTTCATGTTCTGGGAGGCACTTTAACACATTCTCTCTCTCTCTCTCTCTCTCTCTCTCTCTCTCTCTCCCCCCCCCCCCCCCCCCCCTCCAGAGTCCCCCTGGTGGTGGAGGTGTGGCACAGAGACTCCACCAGTGGCGAGCGTCTGATTGGTCGAGCCTCCGTCCAGCTGTCGCGGCTGCTGAGCTCGAAGAGGACCGACCTGGTGTCGTCGCAGGGGGAACCGAGCTGGAGGCGGAGCCACCGGGACCGGACCCCCGTGGTCCCCACTCACAGGTGAGGAGGAGGAAGGAGAGGGAGGAAGGAGGGGGAGGAGTTTAACGGTAAAAAAAATAACGCTAAACAAGGTTTTCTCTCAGTCCCGGTGAGAAGGTGGCAGAGTTGAGCTACGAGGCGACGCTGGAGGACCTCGGCTTGGTGAAGGCCAGAGACGTCGTCGTGGCCGACTCTTCACAGGTAAAACTTTATTTAAACGTCACCTTTCAAACAGGAGACAGACACACTGTGAATTTGGGGTTATAAGACGATGGTTTCAACTGGTTTCAACTGGTTTCAACTCCCTCAGAGCGAGCCCGCGGCCCCCACCCTCCCGCCCCCCCACCCCGTGGCCCCCCCCAGCCTGGGCGTGGCCCCGGCGGCCCCCAGAGAAACCCTGGAGTACCGCACGGCCCTGGAGCTGGAGCTGTGGAAGGAGGAGCAGGAGGAGCTGTTTGACGACCAGGTAAACCCTCGTGTCCTGATGACGGAGAGGACAGAACCTTCTCTCCTCTCTGAGGGCGTCGACTTCTAGACACGAAGACGAATAAAAAGATAATCCTCCTTTCAGCTGAGGAGGAAGGAGCTGAGCCACATGAAGGCTCTGGCGGAGGAGTGGAGGAGGCGAGACCGCGAGAGAGAAGCTCTGGTCAAGAAGAAGGTGGAGTTACCCGCGTAGGAAACAATGGCCGCCGGGCGTCAACACGACCGTGAACTCACTGCTGACTGTCCGCAGGAGGCGGAGTTCAACCAGCTGGAGGAGCGGCTGCAGAAGACGCTGAGCGAGCTGGAGGCCCGAGAGAAGCAGCTGCTGGAGGCCGAGCTGCAGGTGAGTCCGCTGCTGCTGCGCTCACCTGAGTCCTGATGTCAGAGCGCCCGCTCACCGCTGCTGCTGCTGCTGTTGTTGTTGTTGTTGTTTGTGGGGCTCAGACCCAGCGGCTGCAGAAGGAGCTGCGAGCCGAACACGAGCTGACCCAGAGGGAGCTGCAGGAGAGCGGCAGGAGGCTGCAGCTGGACTGTGACCACCGGGTGGCGCTGGAGGGAGACAAAGCACGGCTGATGGAGGAGGAGAGAGCCCGGCTGCTGCAGCAGGTGGGGAGAGATGAAGGGATGGAGAGAGAGGTGGAGGGATGGAGAGAGAGGTGGAGGGATGGAGAGAGAGGTGGAGAGAGCGCTCCTCTCGGCATGACCCTCAGTCAAATTAATAACTTCCTGTTTGGCCACTTTTTTAAAAGCATAACTTCCTGTTTGGCCTCTTTTTTAAAGCATAACTTCCTGTTTGGCCTCTTTTTTTAAAGCATAACTTCCTGTTTAGACTCTTTTTTAAAGCATAACTTCCTGTTTGGCCTCTTTTTTAAAGCATAACTTCCTGTTTGGCCTCTTTTTTAAAGCATAACTTCCTGTCTGCATCAGATTGCAGACGCAGAGTCTCGCTTCAAGCGGCTGGAGAACGAGTTCCAGCTCTACAGAGAGCAGCAGAGCGCGAGGTCAGAGGTCAACCTGCAGTCAGAGGTCAACCTGCTCTCGCTGGAGAAGGTGAGCTTCCTCAGGACACACACACTCACACACACACACTCACACACACTCACACACACTCACACACACGCATACACACTCATGTGTTTACTCCGGCCTGCAGGTGGAGCTGGAGAGGAAGCTGGAGTCCACCACCAAGTCCAAGCTGCACTACAAGCAGCAGTGGGGGCGGGCCCTAAAGGAGCTGGCCCGGTTCAAACAGGTACGATCAGCTGGACACACCTGAAGAGAAACCTCTGTCGTCCAATCAGAACGCTGCAGAAGGATTTAAGGATTCCTCCTCCTCCTCCTCCTCCTCCTCCTCCTCCTCCTCCTCACAGCTGCCGTGTCTCTCCCTGATGATCGTAGTTTTTCTGCAGGTTTTAAATGTGTTGAGTGTTGAGACGCTCAGCAGCTGTTTAGAGACGAAGAGGAGGAAGAGGGGGAGACAGGGCGCGGCCATCCGTCAGCCAGCACCACGCCCAAATACACCAAAGTACACAAGTACGAGTACACGAGTAGCGTGCATCACAAGCTTATAGTTTCACAAGTTTTCTCTTAAAGGAATCACATGATGCACGCTGTACTGGTGTATTTTGGTGTATACATATAAATACAAAAATGTGTGTGCATATATATATATATATATTATATATAAAGGAAACATTGGGATGAAGAGATATTCAATTTTACAGTTCAAACCTATTCAATGAGATGCCAAATACAAAAGTGTGTGTGTGCGTGTATGTGTGTGTGTGTGTGTGTGTGTGTGCGCGTGTGTGTGTGTGTTGGCTCTCACACGTTACATTGTCTACTTCACTCTCGGCTAAATATTTGGTTCAGTTGTAAAAACACACCTCTCTCTCTTTCTTTATCGCTCACTCTTCCCTTTTTCTTTTTCCCTTCACACACACACACACACACACACACACACACACACACACACACACACACACACACACGCACGCAGCACTAAGTGGGGCTGAGTCTAACGTAAACACTCGGCTCTTATCTGACAAACTAATAACTGTTACTGACGTTCACCAGCTGGAAAAACTGGACGGACATTTTTTTTACTCTTTTCGTTTCACATCAATCTCTTCCTCTCTTTTCTGTTTTCACTCTCCGTCTCTCCCGTCACTCTTCGTGCCTCTCAACCACTTTTTCTTCCTCTTCTCTCTCTTTCCTTATCCCTCTCTCTTTACAGACCTTTTTCTTAACTCATTTATCTTCCCTCTCTTCTTTTTCCACCTCCTACTTCATGTGTTTCAGTTCATTCCTCCTTTTTCCAGTTTTTAATCTCTCTCTCTCTCTCTCTCTCTCTCTCTCTCTCTCTCTCTCTCTCTCTCTCTCTCTCTCTCTCTCTCTCTCTCTCTCTCTCTCTCTCTCTCTCTCTCTCTCTAAGTGCCACATCATTGTAAAGAAAACAGGGAGTGATTAATGTCGCTCTCCCCTCGTCTATTCATCATCTCTGGGATTTGAGCTCGCGTCCCGCTCCGTTGTGTTCTTTTATAAAATATGGCGTCCGTGTTTACGCTCCGCGTCCGTCTCGGCGCTCAGAGGTCCATTTTTTTTTTTCTTCTCTTCCTTCAAGTCGTCTCTTGTTTGGTTTTTCTCTCCTCTTCGTTCGCTCCTCTCAGCGTCTCGCTCGCCCTCTGTTTAGTCAAGAAGAGTCATAAAAATTCTTGGTCCGGGAGAATAAATGTGCTCTGACCAGAGAGGGAGAGAGAGAGAGAGAGAGAGAGGGAGAGAGAGAGAGAGAGAGAGAATAATAACTAATATTCATACTTAGAGTGAGCGTCATTTTTGCTCAAATGGTTGAGGGTTCATATTTCCCAGCCGCTCTGTTTGGGTTTCTTGGTTTCAGTCAGTCAAAGTTCGGGGGTTCAATTCCCTCCAAGTCGGCGTCTCGGGGGTCCGTTTGTATAAAAGCTGTCCGTCAAAGCGTCGCTCGTCGCTGCCGGTCCCAGTGGAGCGCCGCCGGGGGCGGAGCCAGGACGTATCAACGAGCACGCCGACGTGCTGTTGAGTTCCTCTGACACTCGACGAGAAACAACATCAACATGGAGAGAAGTTTAAATCACAACGTGTTCATTTGTTCATTTAGTTTAAATAATGAATCTGCTTTTAAAAGAAAGAGGCTCAACATATCAGCAGCATCCATACATCTATATAAATGTTTATTCTTTTAATAAACTATTGTCTCTCATTCATCTGAGTCATTTAAGGTTTACTGTATGCTTTGAATCCTCATTGTTAGTTTAAATACTACATTTTATCACTTTTTACTGTTCACACACACATTTCACACCATGTTTGCTCATGGACATTTGGTTAAAAGTGTTGGAAATTAGAATAAAAGTCATGAAAATGTGTATAAAAGTCCTGTAAATGCGTTGGTCAGAATGTGTGTGAACACTGAAACTAATCGTTACAGGATTCACTTCCTGTTGCATTCTGGTTGTTTCAGGTAAACGACCTCGTGTGAAACGAAGCGCGACTCAGTTATCCAGACTCATTTGTCTCTAACCTGAAGTTGTGTCTCATCTCCTCTTCCTCCTCTTCCTCCTCCTCTTCATGTTAAAAACTCCTCTTGACCTCCATCAGCTGTTGAGCTGCTCAGAAAAAACTCCACCTGAGATCTGAGAGAAGTTCACATGTTTGTACGAGCCGACCTCTGAGGAGGAGGAGGAGGAGGAGGAGGAAGAGCTCTTGTCTCCTTCACAACAATCACTAAACTAGAGTTTCTCACTAACAGAAGCTTTAAATATTGCGTCATTATCCTCAGGTTTTTATGATTTATGTCATAATAACGGAGTCATTCTGCACTGAAGACGAGTTCTAGTTCTCTGCTCATCCTGATGCTTCTGTTTCCAGAGAAGCCTTTTATACACAGATATTATATATATATATATATATATATATATAATGGTACTATATGGAGTATATTGTTTATGTTCTTGTGTCGTTCCCCAGCTGAAGCTGCTGGAGTCTCATGATGTAATATCTATATAAAGATACGCCCCCCCCCCCCCCCCCCCTCCAGGACTCGGGCCCCCGGTTGTCTTTGGCGGCGCCGGCAGAGAAAATGTTTAGTGTTTGTTTTTCTAGAAATTATCCTGAAAACGCTCCGAAATACAGACGCTAATGGTCCACTGAGAGGCCTGAGTCAACACTGTGTGTGTGTGTGTGTGTGTGTGTGTGTGTGTGTGTGTGTGTGTGTGTGTGTGTGTGTGTGTGTGTGTGTGTGTGTGTGTGTGTGTGTGTGGTGATCAGCCGTGTGAAAGCGTTCAGCAGTAAAGTGAAAATGTTAGTTTTCACATCCAGAAACAACTGACTGGTCTGTGTCACCAGTGTGTGTGTGTGTGTGTGTGTGTGTGTGTCTTTGTTCCTGAGACTGTGTGTGTCTGCTTTCATATCTAAGAGTGTGTGTGTATTTGTTTCTGATAGTGTGTGTGTGTGTCTGTTACTAAGAGCCTGTGTGTGTGTGTGTGTGTGTGTGTATGTGTGTATGTATGTGTGTATGTGTTTGTTTCTAATTGTGTGTGTGCTTTCGTATCTAAGTGTGTGTGTGTGTATGAGACAGTGTATGTGAAACTGTGTGTGTGTGTGTGTGTGTGTGTGTGTGTATGTGTTTGTTTCTAATTGTGTGTGTGCTTTCGTATCTAAGTGTGTGTGTGTGTGTGGGTCTGTGTGTATTTCCCAGCAGGTTGTTGGTCTTCAACCATATTTCTTTTCCGTGTTTTCCTGATTTATTGAAATGTTACTCGACTGAGTTCCAGCTCGGCATTCTGGGTAAAAGTTGTGACTCATGAGTGAAACACGACTTTATTATTATTAATAATATTATTAATATTAATATGTTAAAGCCTTTTGATGTGAATTCCTCCTCTGGAGTAAATAATTAGTTTTGATGAGAAAGTGAAACCAGACGAATGCGTCGCGCTGACGCAGTCGTCTGGTTTCACTTTCTCATCAAAACTAATTTATTTTTGGAAGTTTATTTTGAAAATCTTCTCTGTTCTCAGCGCGAGCAGGAGAACGCCGTGACGCGCCTGAAGGAGCAGCAGGCCGAGCTGGAGGCCATGAGGCTGCGTTACCTGGCAACGGAGCAGAAGGAGGCGGTCCACCAGGAGAAGAGGGAGCTGGACGACATCAGGAACGAGCTCAACAGGTGAGCAGGAGCAAAATAAATATATAAATATAAATATATATACTATGTACTGTGACGTTTAAAGCAGGTAGTACACACTGTGTTGAATGTATTCGACTTCTTCATCTTTCATTCACAGGTTGAAGCAGCAGGAGGACCGGTTAGGCCCCGCCTCCTCCCCCGGTGGCCCCGCCCCCTCGCAGCACCTGAACGAGGCCGCCGAGGAACACCTGAGCCGCCTGCTGGAGGAGAGAGACACCCTGCTGAGGACCGGCGTCTACACCCACGAGGACCGCATCATCACGGAGCTGCAGCGCCAGATCCAGGACGCCATGAGGACCTGAAGGAGTCAATGAGGTCTATTCCGCTTATGGGAGTTTATTCTGCTTCTGGGAGTTTGTTCTGCTTCTGGGAGTTTGTTCCGCTTCTGGGAGTTTGTTCCGCTTCTGGGAGTTTATTCTGCTTATGGGAGTTTATTCTGCTTCTGGGAGTTTATTCCGCTTCTGGGAGTTTATTCCGCTTATGGGAGTTTATCCTGCTTCTGGGAGTTTATGCGGGAGTTTATTCTGCTTACGGGAGTTTATTCTGCTTCTGGGAGTTTATTCCGCTTCTGGGAGTTTATTCCGCTTACACAAGTTTATAAGAGTTTATTCCGCTTACACAAGTTTATTCTTCTTAAAAGAGTTTATTCCGCTTCTGGGAGTTTATCCTGCTTCTGGGAGTTTGTTCTGCTTCTGGGAGTTTGTTCTGCTTCTGGGAGTTTATTCCGCTTCTGGGAGTTTATTCTGCTTCTGGGAGTTTATTCCGCTTCTGGGAGTTTATTCCGCTTACACAAGTTTATAAGAGTTTATTCCGCTTACACAAGTTTATTCTTCTTAAAAGAGTTTATTCCGCTTCTGGGAGTTTATCCTGCTTCTGGGAGTTTGTTCTGCTTCTGGGAGTTTGTTCTGCTTCTGGGAGTTTATTCCGCTTCTGGGAGTTTATTCTGCTTATGGGAGTTTATTCCGCTTATGGGAGTTTATTCCGCTTATGGGAGTTTATTCCGCTTCTGGGAGTTTATTCCGCTTCTGGGAGTTTATTCCGTTTACACAAGTTTTTTCCGTTTACACAAGTTTATTCTTCTTAAAAGAGTTTATTCTGCTTACGGGAGTTTATTCTGCTTCTGGGAGTTTATCCTGCTTCTGGGAGTTTATTCTGCTTCTGGGAGTTTATGCGGGAGTTTATTCTGCTTCTGGGAGTTTATTCCGCTTCTGGGAGTTTATTCTGCTAAAACGAGTTTATTCTACTTATAGGAGTTTATTCTGCTTATAGGAGTTTATTCTATTTATAGGAGTTTATTCTGCTTATAGGCGTTTGTTCTGTTTCTGGAGTTTATTCTGTTTCTGGAGTTTATTCTGTTTGTTTACAGACTTTTCTTTCCTCCCACAGGTATGATGAAGCCTCCAGCCCTCCCTGTTTTTTTAATATATATATATATATATATATATATATATATATATATATATATATATATATATATGCTGTGAAGTTATTGCGCCACAACGTGTTGTTCAGTTTTTAGATGTTTGTGTACAGTTTATATTAGTTTCAGGTGTTTTTCTGCCAGCAGGTGGCGCTGCAGCTCAGGAAATAAACTCTGACCTGCAGACTGAAACATTAATTTATTGTTATTGTCGGAGCTCAAACTCTGATTTCTGTCTGCAATAAATTATTCTGCTTACGTAATCCTGTCTTTCTTTATGTTTTTAGATTATTGAGAAAGTATCAAAGAACACTGGAGAAATGTTTCTACTCAAAACATTCTATTACATAATTATAGAACATTATACAAAAGAGTAATATATAGTTATATAGTTATAGAACATTATACAATATAATACATATAGTTATAGAACACTATATTATGTAATACATATAGTTATAGAATATTATACAATATAATACATATATGCATATTGTAATATAACATCAAACAATAAAGTAATAGAACATATAACATACATAAATCACATCATATAAAAAGCTTTATGTCAAAAAAAATAAAAGCCAATAACATGAATGAATTGATATGCTGATCCGATGTTCTCTGAGGTCGTGGGTTTGAATCCCAAACGCTCCTCTTTCCTCCAGTCGTCATCGCTCCGTTGATCCTTCATCTCCACCTGAACTCGTCACGCTGGAACGTCTCATCACCTCGCCTCACCAGGAAAGTCTTTTACTCTGAAGGGGTCCTGCTGCTTCCTGTGAGGAGACCAAACACGGAGCTGAAAGAGTTCAACTCATCACGGACTGAACGAGCAACATCAACCGTTCATCTTTGGGTCTAATTTGGTGTGTTTTAATCCTCTTAACGCTTTAAAAGTGACAGTAGAATATTCTACCATCTAAACGGCTCAACGCTGTCCAATAACAACGATCAACAAGGTGTAACTTTGAGCCTGAGAGGACTCAGATGAGACGCTGCAGATGCTTTTGTCATCACTACTTCCTCGGCAGTGCACATGCATACACAATACATGCATACACAATACACCCACATACCCCGCGTTTCCACTTTTCTTCTAGTCCAGGCACCGTCCCCCGAGCCCAGCGGGCACTGCCCCCCGAGCCCGCCTCAAAAAAAAAAAAAATGCACTAAAAAAACCCCCTCAAAACTAAAGTTTGCTCGAAAAAAAGAAGAAAAAAAAAACGCTCTCAAAAAAAACTGTCAGAACTAAAATTTGCTTTAAAAAAACCTTTAAAAAAAAAATAAAATTTTGCAAAAAAAAGAAAAAAACGCTCTCAAAAAAAATCTCTGTAAACTAAAATTCGCTCTAAAAACAACACTTTAAAAAAAACTCAAAAATAAAATTTCTCCAAAAAAAAATCTCAAAACTAAAATTTGCTTTAAAAAAACGCTTTAAAAACTCTCAAAACTAGAATTTGCTCAAAAAAAAAAAACGTTCTCAAAAAAAAATCTCCAAACTAAAATTAAAATTTGCTCTAAAAAACGCTTTAAAAAAAATCAAATTTCTCAAAAACAAAAAAAATCTCAAAAAAATCTCTCAAAACTAAAATTTGCTAGAAAAAAATAAATAAAAAAACGTTGTCAAAAAAAAATCTCAAAACTAAAATTTGCTTTATAAAAAACGTTTTAAAAAAATCTAAAATTTTGCAAAAAAATAAAAAAAAACGCTCTCAAAAAAAAATCTCTGGAAACTAAAATTTGCTCTAAAAACAACACTTTAAAAAAACTCAAAACTAAAATTTCTCAAAAAAAAAATCTCAAAACTAAAATTTGCTTTAAAAAAACGCTTTAAAAAACTCTCAAAACTAAAAAACAAACGCTCTAAAAAAAACCTCTCAAAAAAAATCTCTTAAGACTAAAATTTCTTTAATAAAAAAAAACGCTCTAAAAAAAAACACTTTAAAAAAATTCCTCAAAACTTGAATTTGCTCTAAAAAAAAATTTGCTTTAAAAAACTTTGCTTTAAAGCTCATGAAGCTTCTTCCTCTGAGACGTGAAGTTGGAGCACTGACATGTTACAGTGCTGTTTTTTTGAGAGCGCTTTTTTTTAGAGTGCAAATTTCTTTTTGAGAGCATTTTAAAAAAATAGAAGATTTTTTTGAATTGAGAGCAAAGATTTGGAGATAATTTACTTCCAGACAAGACATTTGCTCGGGTAAAAAAGACACAAATCTACCTTCGTGGACGTCCTCCTGCGGTCAGTACTTTGCTGCTGGGATTTTTAATCCGGACGTTCGGGTCCAACTCGTTCGGCCTCTTCTTGTCAACATCTGATCGTCGGTTGAAAGATGTTTCGCGTAGAGACACCACAGAGTTTTCAGTCGCTATGTCTCTGCTAGCTACGTTGCTCGCGTCGCTACGTGGGAGCTATACAGGAAGTGAGGGAATGATACAGGCCTCTGATTCGACGAATAGTCCAGTCACGTTGAAATAAGAAGCGATGTCATTGGTGAAGATTCAAGTTTCATCCGCCAATGAAAAGCTCTCCTTGCCGTGACGACCGTGAAATGTTTGCTCGCCGCCATTTTGACTCCCATTTGGCTGGCGCCCGAGAAAGGAGGCGGGGCTTTCCTCAGTGATGATGAATATTCATATTTGGTCACGTTTAACTTCAGCGGTTGTTGACAGCGGCTTACGGTCTCCCACACACATTTAGCGCGTCAACACGGTATATTTATTATTTTAATTACTTGTTATATAATGTTTTTTGATGGCATATATAGATTTTGTTTTCCTTCTTTTTTTTCATCTCAAAATTTCCAGAGGGGCGGCGCCCTCTAGTGACGCGCCGCCTCTGAGTTCTGATCCGGTTCCCACGCTGGAGAAACCCCAGAGCTGTCCGACGGCTGGACGCTGGATGTTTGTTTTGGTGAATTTAAGTTAAACCTCGATGGAATAATCTTTGAAATCAGACTGGAAAGACTGACAGAGCTGAGGTCAAGTGTGTGTGTGTGTGTGTGTGTGTGTGTGTGTGTGTGTGTGTGTGTGTGTGTGTGTGTGTGTGTGTGTGAGCATTAAGTAGATGCAGATGTTCATCAGTCGTTAAACTTCCTGTTTAAAAAAAGCTGAACGATCAAATTATTGTGTTGAGCTAGAAACTTGTTTAAGTGATGATTACAGGTTGTTTAAAGCCCCGCCCCTTTTGTGAACGCTCCAATCACAGACGAGCAAGAGCAACGACGTACAAGTCATTATTATTTGAATAGAATAATAACAATAATGAACAATAATGTTACGATACTGTTGTAGAGAACAAATTAAAGGATAAATAAGTTTTCATCTTCTAATCAGCAGAAATGAAATAATCTGTTTTCTACTTTTATACTCTAACTTCACGTAGTTTGATAAAACAATATTCTAAACAAATGTTACTTTTCTGTTTCAATTTGTTTTTGTCCCGTCAAACTAAAAGTTTTATTTCTATACATTTATTTATTTCATTACATTTTTGTGTTTTTCTTCAAGTCGAAAAATATTGAAATCATTTTTATTTAAAGCAGAAACATCCGGAACAATAAACACACAGAGAATCACTGAGAAGAATCAAAACTGTATTTCAGCTTTATTTCCCCAAGAACAAGAACAAAGTCTTCTTTTGTTTTTTAAATCTCATTTCTTCATTCATAAAAAAAACAACAACAGAAATGTGGGGAAAGAAGTTTGAGACATCATGCAAACAATGATTATCATCCTCAGAAAGTTCAGTCAGTCTGTGTGCTGCCGATACACCTCTAATATATATATATATATATATATATATATATATATATATATATATATATATATATATATATATATAGATATATATTTGGATAAAGTGAGTTTTCTCTGGTACAAAACTGTTTTTACGTTTTGTAACAAACTCGTCTGTAAGAGTTTAAACGTCTTCGTCCATCGGGAATGTTTTATATTAAATATTATATTATCATTGTAATTCATTCATATAATAGACTTAAATTCACGTTTTCAGTTCAGTTTCTTTGATATTTTCCGTTGATATTTTTTCACGTAAGCCGCCAAACTTTAAAAGTTGACGGACAGTTCCAACTGTTTGAAATGAGAAGAAGGTTATTGACTCGTAGGAGAAAGTGTTGAGTCGTGAACCCGCCCCCGAACATGGACGCAGCTGAAATCCAGCCAATCAGAGGAGAGCACCCGACAGGTCGTCCGTTAGAGAGGATCTTCACCTGGAAGCGTCACGGCGGAGCAACTCTACGGGAACGCTTCCACCCGGATCAAGTTGCTCGTGTTCAAGTTGCTCGTGTTCAACAAGTTGCTCGTGTTCAACAAGTTGCTCGTGTTCAACAAGTTGCTCGTGTTCAACAAGTTGCTCGTGTTCAACAAGTTGCTCGTGTTCAACAAGTTGCTCGTGTACAACAAGTTGCTCGTGTTCAAGTTGCTCGTGTACAACAAGTTGCTCGTGTTCAACAAGTTGCTCGTGTTCAACAAGTTGCTCGTGTACAACAAGTTGCTCGTGTTTAACAAGTTGCTCGTGTTCAACAAGTTGCTCGTGTTCAAGTTGCTCGTGTTCAACAAGTTGCTCGTGTTCAACAAGTTGCTCGTGTTCAAGTTGCTCGTGTACAACAAGTTGCTCGTGTACAACAAGTTGCTCGTGTTCAACAAGTTGCTCGTGTTCAAGTTGCCGCAACCGGGAGGAGACGTGAAACAATAAAAACGTGAATAAAAAAGGTCGAGGCGTCAAACTCTTACAGACGTTTTGTGAAGTAAAAAGTTTGATTTTTTGCTTTGGTTTGTTTCCTGCAGTGAGAAACTTCTCTGAGTTGTTGACTCTTTGGAGGAGAAGTTACAGATTATTATCTTTATTAAAGCTTTTTTTAACCTATTTGGTGTCAGAACTGTGCTTTTTACCCTCATTTGAATACAAAGTGTGTCGTCGTGAATATCTACACGTCTGAGAGACGAAGCTCCAGATCAGAAACGTGATGAAGCTGAAAGTCGACCGTGAAGGACGAGTTGAGTCTTTTTACACCAGGAAGTCTCGTCTGTGAGTAATTATCTCAAAATCTTTGCTCTCAATTCAAAAACTTGCTCGAAGAGCAAAAAAAAGAAATTCCTCCCAAAAAAAAACTGCGCTCCCCAAAAAATTTGTGCTCTAAAAAATGACGCTCTCAAAACTAAAATTTGCTCTGAAAAATAAATTTGCTCTCAGTTTTTTTTGAGAGGATTTTTTTAGAGAGCAAATTTCTTTTTGAGAGCGTTTAAAAAAAAATTACAGCAGTTTTTGGAATTGAGAGCAAAGATTTGGAGATAATTTACCTTCAGACAAGAAATTTGGGGTAAAAAAGACACAAACCGACCTTCATGAGCGACGGAGGATCATTTCTGGAAGACATCGGTCCAGCGTCTCTCCGCCGGCGACGCAGTTTAATTATCAACATCTTCAACAAAAAGTGCCCGAAGCTTCTGATATGAGCAAGAAGATAAATATAATTTATGTTTGTTTGGTTCTTTTCTTCCTACAATACATCTCATCGTCCTTCAGTTCTCTCGAGGAGGCGTGGCATCTCGGCCTGGCTCCGCCTCCTTTGGCGTCGCTGTTAAAAGAATACAAAGTGAAGCCAACAGACTCATCCGTCAGACTTTTGGTGGTTTTCATCACAGTTTCTCTCTAGAAAGAGTTTGTTTGTCTTTTGGAGGGAAAGGAAGAATAAAAGTCTCCAATAAATATCCTCCTCCCCAAAAAAAGAAAAAAAAATAAAGGTTTATGAGTCCGACCGCTTCGATTGTTGGAAAAAAGCAAAACAAAAAGCATCTTTGGTTTCTGGTTGATCAGGATCTCCTTTGAGCTTCAGTCTGAAGGCGTGGGCTCCAATCCCGAAAACATCTCCGTCCACACGGCGGTGCGTCCTGCTGGACTGCTCAACGGGCTTCAAACAGGTCCTCAGGTGACACAACGTCTCCTCAGGTGACACAACGTCTCCTCAGGTGACACAACGTCTCCTCAGGTGACACAACGTCTCCTCAGGTGACACAACGTCTCCTCAGGTGACACAACGTCTCCTCAGGTGACACAACGTCTCCTCAGGTGACACAATGTCTCCTCAGGTGACACAATGTCTCCTCAGGTGACACAACGTCTTCACGTTGTCATTCAGAACATTATTTCTAGGTGATGAAGGTAGAAGACATCTGGAGGTACGATGTTTTACCTGGACAGGAAGTCTGCGTCTTTGGGTTCAAGCTGAGACGTAGTAAAACATCTCTCTGTGTATGTATTTCTATATTCTGCAGTATATATATATATCAGTATATGCAGTGGAGGCAGTACTAGTACTTTGTTCCTCTGCTCTGCTTCATGAAGTTAATCTGCTCCGGCAGCAGTTTAAATCACTCAAACTCCTTTCTGTCCAGATGTTGTGAACTCATTACCTGTATCTATAAGCATCGAGCGGCCGGCGGTGGAGCTCTCCGCTCTCATTATGGACGCCTTGAGGTGGGCGGAGCCACGCGGCGCCGCACGGATCCATACGCCCAAACAATGACATCGTCTCTGCGTGCGGACGGAGAGGAGAGAGAAGGATGCGTCTTCAAACGGAGGAGGAAGAGGAGGAGGAAGAGGAAGAGGAGGGGTAAGAGGAAGAAGAGGAAGATGAGGGGGGGAGGGGTTAGTCGACCTCGATGGACTCGCTGCTCTCGTTGGTGGGTTTACACTCGTTGGGGAGTCGCTGGTGGCGGCTGAGCTGAGTGGCCTGTGTGAAGCTGCGGTCGCACCGCTCACACCTGAGACACACACACACACACACACACACACACACACACACACACACACACACACACACACACAAAAGACAGAGAGACAGGCGTTAGTTTAAGCATGAAGAAAAAGTAATTACAAAAATCACTTTTGATACTTGAAAGAGCAAAAACACTCAAAGACACAAAACCGTGTTTGTGAGGACAAGACTATAGATTTATGAGTGCACTTTACATGACAACACAAAGACACAACTTCTTTAAAGTAAAGTATATGCATATATATTCCTGTGTTAAAGCTGCATTCTCTCTCCTGACCACCAGGGGGCGACTCCTCTGGTTGTATAGAAGTCTATGCTTCATGTGTTAAAGCTGCATTCTCTCTCCTGACCACCAGGGGGCGACTCCTCTGGTTGTATAGAAGTCTATGCTTCATGTGTTAAAGCTGCATTCTCTCTCCTGACCACCAGGGGGCGACTCCTCTGGTTGTATAGAAGTCTACGCTTCATGTGTTGAAGCTGCATTCTCTCTCCTGACCACCAGGGGGCGACTCCTCTGGTTGTATAGAAGTCTACGCTTCATGTGTTAAAGCTGCATTCTCTCTCCTGACCACCAGGGGGCGACTCCTCTGGTTGTATAGAAGTCTATGCTTCATGTGTTAAAGCTGCATTCTCTCTCCTGACCACCAGGGGGCGACTCCTCTGGTTGTATAGAAGTCTGTGCTTCATGTGTTAAAGCTGCATTCTCTCTCCTGACCACCAGGGCGCGACTCCTCTGGTTGTATAGAAGTCTAAGTATGGTCACTTTCTGATCACTGGTTCCAAAAAAACAAGATGGCGACGGCCTAAATGTGAAACTGGAGGCTTCACGCGTCCACTTCCTTCCTGCTGGTCATAAAACCTCCTTTCAGTCAACAAAAACCTTTCAGTGAGAACCGGCCGAGACGTCGGCCATTTTACAAAAATGTCCTTAAAATAAGTCCTCACAAAGATAGCTGTTCAAGTACACACACACACACACACACACACACACACACACACACACACCCACACACACACACACACACACACACACACACACACACACCTCCCCTCTAACTCTAATATCCAGTGACAGTATAAAGTGTGTGTGAGGCCCAGCGGAACAGGAATCTGTAATTGTTGCCCTGATCTTCACAACCTGACCGACCAATTACACACACACACACACACACACACACACACACACACACACACACACACACACACACACACACACGTCCAGGTCTAATAAAGCAGAGTCACTGTCACTTTCAATAGAAAGAGAGAAGAGAGGGAGCTTTTAGTCAGAGCTGGGGGATGTGTGTGTGTGTGTGTGTGTGTGTGTATGTGTGTGTGTGTGTGTGAGGAGGGGGGTAAACAGGGGGGCTCTTCAAAGAGAACGCTGTGTGGAGGTATTAGACTTAGCAGCCCTGAAACAAGACTAACATGCTGTTAGATGGACAGGAGCAAGAAGAAGAAGAGGAAGAGGAAGAAGAAGAAGAAGAAGAAGAAGAAGAAGAAGAAGAAGAAGAAGAAGAAGAACCCTAGACCCTGAAGGAGGACATTTCTGCTCTAAGTCCTCGACTTAAATTTACTAAAAACTTCAACAGCCGGTGACTTCAAAGCTGCTCTGTCATCCAGCAGGACACCAGCTATCCACCAGTTGGCGTCTGTTACCTCCTCCTCTTCCTCCTCCTCCTCCTCCTCCTCCTCCTCCTCTCTGCGGGAGAGTGTTCCCCTGAACAGAGATGACAGAAGCAGCTTTAATCACTTCCCCTCAAAGGACCAGCGGAGCGTCGGCTCACCTCTGATCTTCATCTCTTCTATGAGACGAGAAGTCGACCAGCAGAGATCGTGGTTGTATAGAAGTCTACGCTTCATGTGTTAAAGCTGCATTCTCTCTCCTGACCACCAGGGGGCGACTCCTCTGGTTGTATAGAAGTCTATGCTTCATGTGTTAAAGCTGCATTCTCTCTCCTGACCACCAGGGGGCGACTCCTCTGGTTGTATAGAAGTCTATGCTTCATGTGTTAAAGCTGCATTCTCTCTCCTGACCACCAGGGGGTGACTCATTAAGAATACAGAATAAACCTGTTTTTCCACAGCGAGCAGAGAGAATAAACTTCTTCTCGTCTCGAGTGTCTTTTTGTGGCTCGAGGCTGTGAAGTTGAGACTCAACAGAAGACGAGCAGCTCGACAGCCTCCACAGTCCAGCGAGTATCGGCGCTGAAAAAGCTGCCGACCACACAAAATGCCGACCTCCGCCTCCTCGGCGAGGAGGGAGGGGGATAAAGTTGAGTGTTTTCCTCTTGACAAAGTGACAGTGGCAGCTTTAATCTATTCGCCGCACCGTCCGAGAGGAGATAACTCCCCGAGGCCATCGACCCGCTAAAGATTTCTGACGCCCCGTCCATGATTGTCTTTGTCCCGCTCCGCCTCCACCGAGACTCTGAAGTGCTGATGAAAAGGTTCGGGGGAGGAGGAGGTGGAGGGCTCCTCCGATTGCTTATTAAGAACGCTGATTTGCTTTAAGCGGATTTCTTGTCGTTTCACTTTTTACAGCATGATCTCTTGTTCCTCTCTCTCTGCACGTCGATGACACCTCGGGGGTTTCCTTGATTGCTTATTAAGGACGTTGATTTGTTTCCTTCCCCCTCGACTCTTGTCCTTTTCGGTTTTTCCACGCAAACTCCTGAAATCCCTGATTTGGCTTTCTTCACTTTCTTCAGCGCCTCCTGCTCTCTCTCCCTGGATGTCCTGGATCGTCCTCCAGCGCTGAAGGGGGCGCCGGCGAGTCGAGAGCAGCTTCCCTCGCGCCGCAAAGCATCGCGGCCTCGTCCCTCTACACTCTGTCCATCCTTTACTGACTCGCCGATTTACAACCAGGAGGATTCTTTTACTCGTCTGCGGAGGTCAGAGGTCACGACAGCCGGGACATAACATTCACAGAAGATCACGAATAACGGCCATTTTTTTTACTGAAGCAAAATGTTCAGAAGAAACAGAACTCAATAAAAATGCAGAGATTAACATTATTCTTTTTTGGCCAATTTATTCTAAAGAATTTCAGAAAATCTGGGAGTCTTGTGGGTCCGTTACACTTTTATAAATATTACTGACCATTTTTATTTAGTTGGAGTAATAATGTACTGATAACGAACTAATAATGTCCTGATAATGTACTGATAATGTACGAATAATGTACTGATCTCGTATTGATAATGTACAAATAATGTACTGATATTGTACGAATAATGTACTGATATCGTATTGATAATGTACGAATAATGCACTGATAATGTACTGATAATGTACGAATAATGTACTGATATCGTATTGATAATGTACGAATAATGCACTGATAATGTACTGATAATGTACGAATAATGTACTGATATCGAACTAATAATGTCCTGATATTGTACTGATAATGTACGAATAATGTACTGATATCGAATTGATAATGTACTGATAATATACAAATAATGTACTGATAATTTACGAATAATGTACTGAGCTCGTATTGATAATGTACCGATATTGTACGAATAATGTACTGATATTGTACGAATAAAGTAGTGATATTGTACTGATATCGTACTGGCTTTTCTTTGTACATTTTTTGTAAGTCATTTTAACGTGGCGAGGCCACAGAGCTCCTCAAGGAGGAAGTCCAGTGAGTTCCTCACCTGGACGCCAGACGAGTCCCAACAGGATCCAACGAGCTCAGGAGAACGACACCATTAATCAAAAGGTAACGCATGAACAAAAGAGCTGCTGGACAGTTCTATTTTTCTGTTAAATAATTCCAAATTTGAGCTCCTTTACATAAATTGTTACATTGATTTTAAATAATAAACACTGGTCTGTCGTCTGGCTGCTTCGTGAACGCTGATGCTTATTGATAATTATGAGCATTCCAGGGTCAGCAAATGCCATTCACATTAAAAGAAATCCATGCCGCCTCGACCCCGCCAGTTGATCAATGGATCGCTCAGCTCTTTATGTTAATGTGGGCGTCGAACTGCATTATTGTTAACAGAGCATCCAGCCCCGCCCGGCCCACCAGGTATGATGGATTTCATTTATTTAGTAAATAATAGAAAGACGGATAGCTTTCTAGAAATACACGAAGGTTGGAATTATGTCCCGTAGTCATGTGGACGTCACATGTCGTGTTTCTAACCGTTGTGGTGTTTTTTCAGTGTAAAAATTAAAAAAAAACTGTCCATCTTGTAAAGGCCAAAAGCGTCATTAACCTCAGTTGTAGAATGACGATTTGAGGAAAGACCGACTACCAAAAGAGCCAAGAGGTGGATGAGGAGAAGCAGAACCATCAGACGCTGCCGCCGGACCACCACAGAAGAAGAGACAAGATGTCAGCCAGAGCCGGCGAGAAGTTAAACTACCAATCAGCAACATCGCAGAGGTCAAACCACCTTTATTCTGACCTCTGTGGTAAATGCAGTGGAACCAGGAGACGAAAGGGAAGTATACGATTCATGGTTGTATAGAAGTCTATGCTTCATGTGTTGAAGCTGCATTCTCTCTCCTGACCACCAGGGGGCGACTCCTCTGGTTGTATAGAAGTCTATGCTTCATGTGTTAAAGCTGCATTCTCTCTCCTGATCACCAGGGGGCGACTCCTCTGGTTGTATAGAAGTCTATGCTTCATGTGTTAAAGCTGCATTCTCTCTCCTGACCACCAGGGGGCGACTCCTCTGGTTGTATAGAAGTCTATGCTTCATGTGTTAAAGCTGCATTCTCTCTCCTGACCACCAGGGGGCGACTCCTCTGGTTGTATAGAAGCCTATGCTTCATGTGTTAAAGCTGCATTCTCTCTCCTGACCACCAGGGGGCGACTCCTCTGGTTGTATAGAAGTCTATGCTTCATGTGTTAAAGCTGCATTCTCTCTCCTGACCACCAGGGGGCGACTCCTCTGGTTGTATAGAAGCCTATGCTTCATGTGTTAAAGCTGCATTCTCTCTCCTGACCACCAGGGCGCGACTCCTCTGGTTGTATAGAAGTCTATGCTTCATGTGTTAAAGCTGCATTCTGTCTCCTGACCACCAGGGCGCGACTCCTCTGGTTGTATAGAAGTCTGTGTTAAACGACTCTACTTCTCTCTTCATTTATTGGATTCTAAGTATAAAACGTGGAACCTTTGCCCTCGTAAAAAAAAAGAAAGAAGAAGAAAAGATCTCACGAGATTGTGTGAAGAGACTCACAAATCGATCATTCTCTACCGTCTCAATGCGGATGAGTTCACCTGAAATTTGTACCTTAAATGTCAACATGTAAAAGCTCGAGACGGCCCGAACATCAAGCAGTGAGTTTAAAGCGAGAGTCTGCTGATGGATGACATCACCCATCAGCAGCCTGTCTTCAGACAAAGGCACGTCTCCAGTGTGTAATGAGGCTGTCAGGCGGCGTTAGCCGCTGCTAGCATCTGAGTGGAACTGGTAGGCTTGCTGGGTTTGATGGGTGGGTGGGTGCGTAGGGAGGGAGGGTGTGGGGGGTGGGGGTACTCACTGTTACTTACTTGAACGGCTTCTCCCCGGTATGCGTGCGGATGTGGTTGTTGAGCGTCGTGGCGCCGGCGAAGGCGCGGCCGCAGTAGCCGCACTTAAAGGGCCGGTCGCTGGAGTGCGTCACCACGTGGTTCCTCAGGTCCGACGGCTGGGAGAAGGACTGGGAGCAGTGGCCGCACTGGTATGGTCTGAAAGGAGGGGGGGGGGGGGGGAAGGCGGGTCAGAACATGGAGGGGGGAGGGGCTCAAAGACTCTTTGATGTTGTTTTTACAGTCATTAGATGTTTCAATGTTCATTCTGAATATGCAACATTTTGAACATTTTGTTTTTCATTGAAACACAAGGTACTGTTTTCTGTATTTGTGTAATAAAAAGACTACTAATAATGTACTGATATTGTACTGCTATAGTAACAATAATGTACTGCTATAGTACTGATAATGTACTGATATAGTAACAATGCACTGCTATAGAAACAATAATGTACTGTTATAGTAACAATATTGTACTGCTATAGAAACAATAATGTACTGCTATAGAAACAATAATGTACTGCTATAGAAACAATAATGTACTGCTATAGTAACAATAATGTACTGCTATAGTAACAATAATGTACTGCTATAGTAACAATAATGTACTGCTATAGTAACAATAATGTACTGCTATAGTAACAATAATGTACTGCTATAGTAACAATAATGTACTGCTATAGAAACAATAATGTACATATATCATACTTTTAATGTTCTAATATTGTATTAATTTAAAATAGTTACATTCCAGCACTTACAGACACACACATCCATAATGTAAACAAACACACACACAGACTGACGGACACAAAAACACACACAAACACACATCGGGATGATGAGGCGTGAACACACAAACAGACACACAAACACACAGCTGGGAGTCGGACACCGCTCTGGTAACCATGGCAGCATGACCCTCATCAACAATGCAGGCCGAGATCAGGACTGGACCATTTATCACTGTGTGTGTGTGTGTGTGTGTGTGTGTGTGTGTGTGTGTGTGTCTGCTAATAGAGTCCAGCTTCCAAACAGCAGCAGCAGATCTAATCTAACACTGTTTCTATTTATTGAGCTGAACACACACACACACACACACACACACACACACACACACACACACACACACACACACACACACACACCATTATCTAGTGATGTGGTTTTAACTTACTGGACAGTTCCAGAGTGTTAAAACAAAGTCTCGGCCCCTCCCCCCTCCATGTTTCCATTACCCCCCCCCCCCCCCCCCCCCCCCCCCTCCCAAAAAGCAATATTTTGAAAGTTACTCAATAATAAATCTTACAACAAGTCATATTGGCGGATACATATATATATATATATATATATATATATATATATATATATATATATATATATATATATATATATATATATAGAGAGAGAGAGAGAGAGAGAGAGAGAGAGAGAGAGAGAGAGAGAGAGGAGGAAGAAGAAGAAGAAGAAGAGGAGATATATATATATATATATATATATATATATATATATCTATATATATATATATATCTATATATATCTATATCCGCCAATATGACTTGTTGTAAGATGTGTGTGTGTGTGTGTGTGTGTGTGTGTGTGTGTGTGTGTGTGTGCTGTATTTTTACAAATAAACTAAATGTATTAATTTAATTACAAATGTCATGAATGTCATTATTTTATTCATTTAAATAAATCAAAATGTAATTCAATTAAAATTGCAAACAAAAATAAAATAAAAACGTAAAGAAATATAATACAATAAATTGAACTAAAAAATCATAAAAACCATAATGATGAAAATAAAATACATATTTAATTATCTAAATTGTAATTAGAACTAAATATTCTTTATAAAGAGTTCAGTTTCATCTTTCTGAACGACCGGGACGCGCTGCTGTGAGCCGGAAGACAAACAAACAAACAAACAAACAATCAATAAATAATAAACACATGAAGTGGTTTTCATTCTGAAACCAACAAGATAAAAAACCACCAGTCTGACGCCGGAGCTTACAAATAGGTAAACACAACGAGAACACAACAAACAGAGCAACGGCTTCAGCGCGGCAATAAATCACACACACACACACACACACACACACACACACACACACACACACACACACGCACACACACACACGCACACACACGGAGGAGTAATAAGAGTAAAATAGTGTAATATAAAATCGAAAGATTCTCACTTGCAGTTTTCCCCCTCCTCCCCCCTCCCTCCCCCCTCCTCCTCCTCCTCCCCCTCCTCCTCCCCCCTCCCTCCCCTCTCCTCCCCCCAGGGGGCGCTCCATTCGTCAGTCGGCCGCTCGGCGCCGTCGCGCCTCAGCGGCCGACGCACGATTTATTTATTAGCCGGGTTTTCTATGAAGAGCGCCATCGATTATGAATAGTTTAAGTTGATGAATGTGTGGATATTATTTATTAAGGCGGCAGCCGAGAGATTAATGCCCAGTTATTGTTTATTACAGGAGGAGGAAGAGGAGGAGGAGGAGGAGGAGGAAGAGAAAGAAGAGGAGGAGGAAGAGGAGGACGAGGAAGAGGAGGAAGACGAGGAGGGAGAGGAAGAGGAAGAAGAGGAGGAAGAGGAAGAGGAGGACGAGGAGGAAGAAGAAGAGGAAGAGAAAGAAGAAGAGGAGGAAGAGGAAGAAGAAGAGGAGGAAGAGGAAGAAGAAGAGGAGGAGGAGGAGGAGGAGGAAGAGCACACACTCCTCCATCTCTCACTCATCCTGCAGTTTTCTGCGCTCGTCAAACCAAAACTTCCTGGACTCACTGCACATGGGAGGTACTTGTACTTGTAGTACTTGTAGTATTTGTACTTGTACTTGTAGTACTTGTAGTATTTGTACTTGTACTTTTCATTACACGGTTATTACACAGTTGTTGCGTGTTGTTGTGTGTCTGTGTTACTGTGTGTCGATGCACAGACGCACAAAACATGTTCAGAGTGAAAGAAAAACACAACAAGAGACGCTGGAACTCAGGATACTTTGACCTATAGAGGTGTGTGTCTGTGTGTGTGTGTGTGTGTGTGTGTGTGTGTGTGTGTAAATATATTTTCAGATAAAATGTATTTTACTTTATTTTTAAAACAACAAAACAAATTAATGCAATAATATTAATATTATTATTATTATTATTATTATTAATACTACTACTAATAATAATAATAATAAAAGGAATGTTCTTTTGGTTTTCTGAGCTGTTAAGTTGATTTTGGACCTCGGTGTGTGCGTGCATGTGTGTGTGTGTATGTGTGTGTGTGTGTGTGCGTGTGTGTGTGTGTGCGTGTGTGATTGACCGTGTGAGTGTAATCCATAAGGAGTTATATCTGCGCTGCGAGGACGACTCGTCTGTGTATGAAGACATTATTCCTCCAGAGACCAGCAGCTATAAATCACTGCTGCCGCCTCGTCAATACACAATCAATGTCCCTCTCACACACACACACACACACACACACACACACACACACACACACACACACACACACACACACACACAGTATGCATATGAGCTCAGATAAACCCGACACAAACACAACGCCTCCTTTCCCTCGGTTTCATTGGAGCCACTCGTCAAACGAGCCCGGGACACAAAGCAAGGGGGGTTGTGGGTAATGTAGTGCAGGAGGAAGTCAGAGTCACTTAGAGGAAGCTTGTAAAGCTTTTAATCTATTTGTTCACTTAGAGAGAACTATCTTATCGCTGCTCGTGGTGCGTTCACTGACGTGTTGTCATGCGTCACTGCTCCTTTAAACCAGTTCACTACATGTTAGAAGTATAGATTCAGTTCAAACAGGAAGATTAAAACAAATCACACTGTCAAATGCACTTTAACGCTAACACACACACACACACACACACACACACACACACACACACACACACACACACACACACACACACACACACACACACACACTACAGGCTTTCATCGCAGCATGACGGATAAAAATAGACTTTGAAGGAATTTCTACAAGCCCGTCCATCACAGTGATGGATCATTATGAGTTACTCCTGCAGCGACAACACACACACACGCACACACACACACACACACGCACACACACACACACACACACACACACACACACGCACACACACACACACACACACACACACGCTGCTGGGTGATAAATCTCCTAAATGTCGACGTGCAAAAAACATTTACATGTTGTTACTGTGAATTTTCTCACAGAGCAGCGAGTTCCAGACAGGAAGTGCTTCATGGTCTGTTTGACTCTAAATGAAGCATAGACTTCTATACAACCAGAGGAGTCGCCCCCTGGTGGTCAGGAGAGAGAATGCAGCTTTAACACATGAAGCATAGACTTCTATACAACCAGAGGAGTCGCCCCCTGGTGGTCCGGAGAGAGAATGCAGCTTTAACACATGAAGCATAGACTTCTATACAACCAGAGGAGTCGCCCCCTGGTGGTCAGGAGAGAGAATGCAGCTTCAACACATGAAGCACAGACTTCTATACAACCAGAGGAGTCGCCCCCTGGTGGTCAGGAGAGAGAATGCAGCTTCAACACATGAAGCACAGACTTCTATACAACCAGAGGAGTCGCCCCCTGGTGGTCAGGAGAGAGAATGCAGCTTTAACACATGAAGCATAGACTTCGATACAACCAGAGGAGTCGCCCCCTGGTGGTCAGGAGAGAGAATGCAGCTTTAACACATGAAGCATAGACTTCTATACAACCAGAGGAGTCGCCCCCTGGTGGTCAGGAGAGAGAATGCAGCTTTAACACATGAAGCATAGACTTCTATACAACCAGAGGAGTCGTCCCCTGGTGGTCAGGAGAGAGAATGCAGCTTTAACACATGAAGCATAGACTTCTATACAACCAGGGGAGTCGCCCCCTGGTGGTCAGGAGAGAGAATGCAGCGTTACGGAGGTTTAAACTCTTTCTAACATCAATACATCGTGTATATAGTGTTACTTTGAGCCTCATTAGAATATATGATATTAGAATATTGTAATCTTATAATCTGCCGTATTGAAGATTCAAACGAGGCGTGTGTGTCGTCACACACGCCTCGTGATGTGTTTCACTGGAAACAGTTCAGCGTGTTGAAAACCTTTAATGTTGCTTCATCTCAAAGCTCCCGGTCAGCTGGAAAAGTCGACTAGAATCATTTAACTCTGTCTCAACAAAACAGATTCATCACATTCATGTAAACATGCCAACAATGAATCACTTCACAACAACTAAAAAAACTATTCTTAATGTATGTGCCATCCATCATGCTGTAATGGCAAACATGTGTGTGTGTGTGTGTGTGTGTGTGTGTGTGTGTGTCATTAGAGCGCTGATGGCTCAACAGATGACAAACTCATTGACTCATAATGTCCGTAGAGACGCAGTGAAGACGCTCAAACTTTGACTTCACGCCTCTTTTTATCTGCTTTAACAGGACGTAACCACGGATGGATCATTACTGACGCCTCAGCGTCCAGCGGCTCATTACAGTTTCACAGTAATTGGAGATAATTAATGTTAATTAGCAGGTTGGAGGCCGTCTGAAGTCCCAAAGGTTTATGGGAAAAATACCAACCTCCACACTAAATGTCCTGAACCGGCCGCTGCTCCTTCAGCGCCGAGCAGCTTTTTATTTGTTCATTTCTTTGGGGAGAAAGTCTCAGGATTCAGTGGAGAAAATATCTGGGAATGTTTCTCACGAGTATAACTTTTAATCGCCTGTTTTTCACAAATTTGGTCAGACGACTTTCATCCCACCTGAATAAGCCAAAATGTTTGTGTTCCTTCTTAAAGGGCATAGTTTAGTTTAGTTTAGTTGTTTTGATCAAAACCATTTTTAATCTCTCTAGAGCGCTTTGTAAAGTTCAAAAGTCACAATTTAGTGAAAAGAGAGACGTCATCCAGTGGCGGGCTGTGGATGTTCTACCTGTGCCTTCAGTGAGACTCGATCAGGCCATCGGTGGCGTTTAACCATTAAACGTGCACTTTGTACCACGACCTTGAGAGCTTTTAAAAAGAGCTCCAAGTCACCTCTCTTTCCTCCAAACATTGGGAGTTTTGCTTCTAAGCAGCCTTTGCTATCTCCTTCGAATGAGCCAAATGTTGTCAGAATAGTAGCTTCCTTCTAGAAGAATATTCTACTTCTGCTTCGTTCTATTGTTTTCTCATCAAAAAAATCTGCAGAATCTCAATATGAATCAATGCATAAATGCTTCTTATTATTCTGGATGTCCTGAAATCTTCACCTGTTGGCTCAGTTCAAGTCTCTGTGGATCAGAGCACGAGCTCAACATAAACATGGTGAAGACCAGTCAATCCTCCATTCAAGCAAAATGGTTCATATTTGGGTAAAAAAACCTCTTGCTTTGTCAGTTATCTGGTTCCCAGTGAGGAAGTGAAGCATGCAACATGCAGCATGCAACATGCAGCATGCAACATGCAGCATGCAACATGCAGCATGCAACATGCAGCATGCAACATGCAGCATGCAACATGCAACATGCAGCATGCAACATGCTTCACTCCTCCTGCGAGTGGAGGAAGAGAAGAGCTCTTGGACCGAGGCCAGATGCATGATGAGGTTTTGCTCGGTGGTACAAACAAATGACAAAGTGAACATTTAATTCCTCTGTAAAGTCCTCGTGTGATGATACACACTTTCAATCAGCTGTAAACTTTCTGTCGTTGGGAATACAAAGCGTGATTATGTCCATATAAACACTGGTGGTTTATTAATAAACAACACCAGCCACCGGGATGAGGTCTGGGCTCGTGAACGCTGGAGATCAAAGCGCTTCTCAAACGTTCCCCGTTTCCACTAAAAGCACTAACGACTCTGAAACGCCAATCCGGTAAACACATCAATCATAACGGCTGGTTATTAATATTTTGACCATAGTTTTTTTGGAATATATCATATCATGCATGCTGTGACGTTGTTTCCTGATTCATCGCTCAGCGTGCTCACGCAGCTGTGACGGCGTCCTACATCCCGCCGACCGAGTGAACCGGACTCCAGCGAACTTCTGGAAGCCTCGCAGACAAAACAAAACGCTCGTCTGATGACGGAAAAAGAATCCTGAACGAGACGAGGCTGAGATTAAGTTTTTCTAAATGTTGTTCAAGCCATCAGTTTTCAGCCTCAAATGTTCCCATCAAGTAAACATTAATAAATATGCATGACGGCAGAGAAGTGTTCAGAAATCAAGAAGGCAAAGACAAGCCAGGGACCTTTGTGCACGGACAGGAAGTACTGGATTATCTAAAGACTCAGAGATGATGCAGCATGACTAAAGGAAACGGTGTTAACATGGTAACAGCTTCAATGGTCAACCACATTAAAGAGCCATAGAACCTCCAATGGAGGTCTACAAACACAGAAAAACACCTACAGGGCCTCCAATACCTCTTCCATTACCTTTATAACCGCATGGAAGAGGCTGTAGAACCCCTTCAACGAGTGACTTAAGGTCAGGACACCTCAAAGTCCACTAGAACCACCTACAGGACGCATAGAAGTTACTGAAAGGGTGTTAGAACCACCTACAGGACGCATAGAAGTTACTGAAAGGGTGTTAGAACCACCTACAGGACGCATAGAAGTTACTGAAAGGGTGTTAGAACCACCTACAGGACGCATAGAAGTTACTGAAAGGGTGTTAGAACCACCTACAGGATGTATAGAAGTTACTCAAAGGGTGTTAGAACCACCTACAGGACGTTTAGAAGTTACTCAAAGGGTGTTAGAACCACCTACAGGACGTATAGAAGTTACTCAATGAGCCCTAGAACCACCTATAGGTTGTATAGAAGTTACTCAATGAGCCCTAGAACCACCTATAGGTTGTATAGAAGTTACTCAATGAGCCCTAGAACCACCTATAGGTTGTATAGAAGTTACTCAATGAGTGCTAGAACCACCTATAGGTTGTATAGAAGTTACTCAATGAGTGCTAGAACCATCTACAGGTCGTATAGAAGTTACTCAATGAGTGCTAGAACCATCTATAGGTCGTATAGAAGTTACTTAAAGGGTGCTAGAACCACCTACAGGACGTATAGAAGTTACTCAAAGGGTGCTAGAACCACCTACAGGACGTATAGAAGTTACTCAAAGGGTGTTAGAACCACCTATAGGTTGTATAGAAGTTACTCAATGAGTGCTAGAACCACCTATAGGTTGTATAGAAGTTACTCAATGAGTGCTAGAACCATCTACAGGTCGTATAGAAGTTACTCAATGAGTGCTAGAACCATCTATAGGTCGTATAGAAGTTACTTAAAGGGTGCTAGAACCACCTACAGGACGTATAGAAGTTACTCAAAGGGTGCTAGAACCACCTACAGGACGTATAGAAGTTACTCAAAGGGTGTTAGAACCACCTATAGGTTGTATAGAAGTTACTCAATGAGCCCTAAAACCACCTATAGGTTGTATAGAAGTTACTCAATGAGCCCTAGAACCACCTATAGGTTGTATAGAAGTTACTCAATGAGTGCTAGAACCACCTATAGGTTGTATAGAAGTTACTCAATGAGTGCTAGAACCATCTACAGGTCGTATAGAAGTTACTCAATGAGTGCTAGAACCATCTATAGGTCGTATAGAAGTTACTTAAAGGGTGCTAGAACCACCTACAGGACGTATAGAAGTTACTCAAAGGGTGCTAGAACCACCTACAGGACGTATAGAAGTTACTCAAAGGGTGTTAGAACCACCTATAGGTTGTATAGAAGTTACTCAATGAGTGCTAGAACCACCTATAGGTTGTATAGAAGTTACTCAATGAGTGCTAGAACCATCTACAGGTCGTATAGAAGTTACTCAATGAGTGCTAGAACCATCTATAGGTCGTATAGAAGTTACTTAAAGGGTGCTAGAACCACCTACAGGACGTATAGAAGTTACTCAAAGGGTGCTAGAACCACCTACAGGACGTATAGAAGTTACTCAAAGGGTGTTAGAACCACCTATAGGTTGTATAGAAGTTACTCAATGAGCCCTAAAACCACCTATAGGTTGTATAGAAGTTACTCAATGAGCCCTAGAACCACCTATAGGTTGTATAGAAGTTACTCAATGAGTGCTAGAACCATCTATAGGTCGTATAGAAGTTACTTAAAGGGTGCTAGAACCACTTACAGGACGTATAGAAGTTACTCAAAGGGTGCTAGAACCACCTACAGGACGTATAGAAGTTACTCAAAGGGTGTTAGAACCACCTATAGGATGTATAGAAATTACTCTACGAGTGCTAGAACCACCTATAGGTCGTATAGAAGTTACTCAATGAGCCCTAGAACCACCTATAGGTTGTATAGAAGTTACTCAATGAGCCCTAGAACCACCTATAGGACGTATAGAAGTTACTCAATGAGTGCTAGAACCACCTATAGGATGTATAGAAGTTGCTCTAGGAGCACCAGAACCACTTATAGGATGTATAGAAGTTACTTAACGAGTGCTAGAACCACCTATAGGATGTATAGAAGTTACTCAATGAGTGCTAGAACCACCTCCATGTTTTCAAGACCCTCAAAACTCGACCCGATGTTGTACTGTGCACAATGACGGAGCAGGACAATAAAATAAAAACCCCAGTAAGGGTTGAGTCTGGCGTTGCTCTGATGGGCCTACTGGTCCCGGCCCAGTCCTCATGGGTGTGATGCACAGCGGGACTTAGGCCAGTTTGGCTTGTTCAGCTGAATTCTATCTGCTCCTCCGTCCCATAAAACCTCCCTCCTGACGGGCAGCTCCACATCGACCCTCCCCCCTCCACATCCAGCCCACATTTTTCTTCCCTATGAGTATTAGTTTATTGAATAAGTGGCATCTGTTTTCCTGGCCCCGTCACCGTAAGGCGAGGTATTTCTCACTGACGCACAGCGTTGATTTATATGCCGCTCCGACTCTCCCCCCGCAAAATAAAAAAAAATAAAGCTAAGCAAAAAATTTCCAATAAATCCCCCCCCCCCCACTCACCCCCTGCTCTCCAATACACAAACACAAACACACACATCACTGCTCCTCTTCCTCCCTCCATGCTGTTTATAATTAAGTTGGCAGATGTTATACACACTCAGACACTTTTACACTCTCTTCACTCTCATCCACAAACTCCCACTTTCTGTCACACACAAATGGTGCGATGATGAGGCGTCCAGAGTGATACGTTATTAAACTAAATGACTGGCTGCTTCTGGAAAACTGCAACAACAGGCTTTAAAACTCGATTGCTGCGTCATGCTCACCACGGATGCTGTGATCTTTTGTCTCCAGTGGATGGTAAAGTATAATTGTGATTTCTTTTGAGCCATCACAAGTTATAGAAAACAATATTCTATGTAGATTGTATTGTAGAATAAATAAACCCTCAAATTGTTATGGATTGTTATGCTGTGTGAATGTGAATTACTTCAGTCGTGATGGGCAGGTGGCGCCTCTGCTCTCGGTGGTATTGAACGTGTGAATGATGACGTGAAGCGTTAAATCACTTTGAGTGGAACAACTGCAAAAGTAAAAAATCTCAAGGGCTGCAATATCCATCAATCCATCGATTATCTTGAACCGCCTCATCCTATTGGAGCCAATCACAGCTGACTTTGGGCTGGAAGGCGCGGTAAACCCTGACAGACAACCTCTCACACACCGACTGGCAACTTAGAGTCGACGATTGAGATAATGCACGTCTTTGCACCGTGGGAGGTTACTCAAGGAGTGCTAGAAGCACCTACAGGATGTATAGAAGTTACTCAATCACCTAGAGGAACCCAACACAAGCTCAATGAGTACTAGAACCACTTACAGGATGTATAGAAGTTACTCAACAAGTACTAGAACAACCTATAGGACACATAGAAGTTACTCAATAATTTAGAGGAACCCAACAAAACCTCAATACGTACTGGAACCACCTACAGGACATATAGAAGTTACTCAAAGGGTGCTAGAACCACCTACAGGACATATAGAAGTTACTCAAAGGGTGCTAGAACCACCTACAGGATGTATAGAAGTTACTCAATCACCTAGAGGAACCCAACAAAACCTCAATACGTACTGGAACCACTTACAGGACATATAGAAGTTACTCAAGGAGTGCTAGAACCACCTACAGGATGTATAGAAGTTACTCAATCACCTAGAGTAACCCAACACAAGCTCAATGAGTACTAGAACCACTTACAGGATGTATAGAAGTTACTCAATCACCTAGAGGAACCCAACACAAGCTCAATGAGTACTAGAACCACTTACAGGATGTATAGAAGTTACTCAAGTACTAGAACAACCTATAGGACACATAGAAGTTACTCAATAATTTAGAAGAACCCAACAAAACCTCAATACGTACTGGAACCTACAGGACATATAGAAGTTACTCAATGAGTACTAGAACCACTTACAGGACATATAGAAGTTACTCAACAAGTGCTAGAACAACCTATAGGATGTATAGAAGTTACTCAATCACCAAGAGGAACCCAACACAAGCTCAATAAGTACGAGAACCTACAGGACATATAGAAGTTACTCAAGGAGTGCTAGAACCACCTATAGGACGTATAGAAGTTACTCAATCACCTAGAGGAACCCAACACAAGCTCAATAAGTACGAGAACCACTTACAGGACGTAGATAAGTTAACCAACAAGTGCTAGAACCACCTATAGGATGTATAGAAGTTACTCAAAGGGTGCTAGAACCACCTACAGGACGTATAGAAGTTACTCAACGAGTGATAAAACGATCTACAAGACTTACATGACATGGCGGTTGAGTCAAGATTCTTGGAGAGTTTTTTTGCTCTCTTTCTGATCCGAGGGTCCAATGTCTCACCTGTCTGGGTTCTGCGGACAGACGTGCATCTGCAGCAGGATCCTCTGGGTGAAGGTCTTGAAGCACTGGCCGCACTTCCACAGGTGCCAGTCGCTGAAGTCGCTGCTGAGCTGGCTGGTGGAGGTCGGGCTCGCCAGGACCCGCTGGTTCTTTGAGCCCAGCTGGCCGTAGCTGATGTCCGACTGGACCCCGATGCCGACCTTGTCCAGGAGGGAGAAGTTCCTCGGGCAGGGGGAGTGGGGGAAGACCATGGAGCGCATGAGGGCGGCGGTGGGGGTGGAAGAGGAGGAAGACGAAGAGGAGGTGGGTTTGCCGTTCTTGCTGAAGGATTGAAGGGACTCCTGCCTGGTCATCGCTTCCACGACTGTGGCTGGGACATTTACTGGAGAGCAAACAAAAACAAAACAGAAAAGACAGAAATTATTTGCTTACGCAGGTGTTTTTGAGAAAGATTTTCACAATAAAAGTCCCCCGAAAGTAAGGCAAGACAACTGTGGGCCACGTCCAAGTTGGTGACTATTCATAACACAATAAATACTTTCCCCTAACACGCTGAGTAAGACTTCCAGAGCACACTCAGAGTCTCAGGATGCCCAGGAGGAGCTGGAGGTCGAGGCTGGGGAGAAGTCCAGCCTCTAACTATTTTTCTTTGGTCTCGTCTGTGTGCTGCGCTTCATGACAAAAAGAAAATTCAGATTATTTTGTTGTTGTTTTTCTACTGTTGTGATGGGAACAAGAGAGCCATCCACATTGTCCTAACTCAGGCCAGATCCGCCCGGCTAGCCCAGGGCCAACTGCAGCTCCTGGTTCCAGTGAATGGAATTATGGGTCTAGTTAGGCTGTTTGGAGTCTGTTCATTAGTACAGTTACAGTGACATGCTGTTCCTCTCTCTGTGACCACAGAAATGTTTCTCAAACTGTGGCCGAGGGCCCAAACGGGGCCCTCGTTCTCTGGTGGGGTCACCACATGATGAGTGAGTTTGCTTTTACTTGGATAAACCCACTACAGCGTTTACATGTACTACTTCTACTGCTAATGGAGCTGCTACTCATGATTTCAGCACCACCTCTTCCACGACAACCAAATTAACAATAACAGAGTCCAATTACTAGCATTAATACTTATGCTCTTCTGTCCGTCTGGCACAAATATACTCCTCAACTCCTTCTGAACACATCACTGCTGCTGCTACCAGAACATCTGGTATTCTTACTAGCATTACCACGACTAGTATTTCTAATGCTACCCCCTCTGATTGTACCAGTCTTAAGACATTAAAGTGCTTTCTTGCTTTATGCTTTCACACCTAATACTTCCTTTTCCCGAATCGAACCAAAGCAAAATTGTTCTTTTTACTCATTTAACATGTGGCTAGTTAGCGTGGCTAGTTAGCGTGCTACTTCCACCGTGCTTTCACGCTACACCGAGAACAGGAAATGAGCGAACCAGCTGCAGGCCGCTGTGTGCAAACGATCAGGGTTTTACTACCTTTCATCTCTCAACCACGCCAGAAAATGATGTGATGAACATTACATTCATAAAATTCATCGGTAGTTTACGAGTTCTCGTCACCAAAAAAAGGAAAAACTATACATGGTCCGCTTCCTGTGATGGTTTTTTGGTGGCGCTCACACCAGGACGATGAACCCCTTGAAGTAGGTTGTTTGATCCGTTCACACCGAACCAAACCAACGGCACCAAGAGGCCCAACGCACGAGGTTTGGGTCAAGCAGAGTAAACAAGTCAGCAAATGTTTAATCCAGTTTTGGTCTTTGTGCTCTTGCCCTTTGTGTCACATATTCTTCAGTTTTTGTGTGTTTCATGTAACTTCATTTCGTGTCACAAAGAACTTTGTGTCTCTTTCGATAAGTGCTTTCCAACAAAAAGAACTTGGAAGCCAGACGAACGCATAAGATGGATAGATTTGGGACACAAAAGTGTTGCTGGTCAAGTACAATGACATTAATAGGAAAAAATATATTGTATTAAAGTGTGTAAATCTGATTTTGGGGCGAACCAGCTGATGCCAGCTGTCCTCACTTGACCCGGAGTTCAGCCGCGTTGTGTTTCTGTGGTTCCACCAACTGACAGACCTGGACTCCATAACCCTTCATTATGTTGGAAATGACATCAAGAGGGCTTTTTTTCTTCTTTCATTATCCTGCTTAACTGGTTTTCTCTGGAAAGTGAATTATAATAAGGATATACTGTGTTTTACCCTCAGGGGTAATTCATATTTTTGGCGTGATCCATTGTCAGAAAGAAGATGGTTCTGACTTCCTGTCTCTCTGACAGCAGACGCACAAGTCAAGTCTCATCGAGCGAATGTCTTCCATGATCTCTTACAAAGTGCTTTCATTCCCAAAATCAACCAGACATTAAAACATGGGGGCAGACACGGTTGTTTTTGGAATATTAACTATTTTAACAGAGATTTAAAACAACAGTTTAATAGATAACAAACGTCTTACTTAAATGTTAAATAGTTTTGGCCTCAAACGAAAAAGAAAGACTTGTATTTCGTGGACGTTCCCACAGTGTTACATGACGGGGAAAACGCTGTTGAACTTGGATGTTGAGTTTGTTTTACGGCCCAGAAAAGCGTCAGCGACTCTGGACCCTCGTTGACCTCCAAGTGTTGGGTTTGTCTGTTTGTCTTTGGGCCCTCTGGGTCTCCTCCGTGGTGAGACTGAAGTGGTGTGAACTGGGATCAGATCAGCCGATGGCCCAACGGTGATAACTCCCAACTGACCTCCTGGTTCTGCTTTTATTGTGAAACTCCTGACCCTGAGACAGGAAGGTGTCCCTCCAGCTGATGACCTAAACATCCTCTGCGAGCAAAGAGACTCTCACAGCGAGTCGTCCTCTCAGACATCCGACTGACTGTCCAGCTTCAAGTGAGGACTTTTCAATAGGAATGTATTTCATCTTTGAGTGAAGAAGACTCGTGGGTCAGAACGGAAAAGGACTCGGCCTCCAACAGTCCACCGTGTCTTTGGGACCACTTGTCCTTCAAGGGACGGACATCATGAGGACTTTGAGGACACTTCAGTACTCTAATGGATTCTGCTTATCGGTTCAGGTCCTTATTGATACTCTTATCGGGTCTTTTTGACAGAGACAAAGAGACAGAGAGACAAAGAGACAAGAGACATAGCTATAGAGTCAAACAGACAGAGAGATGAAGAGACAAAGAGATAGAGAGACAAAAAGACAGATAGACAATGAGACAGAGACAATAGACGAAGAGACAAGAGGTATAGAGACAGACAAAGAGACACAGATAGAGACAGAGACAAGAGACAAAGAAACAGAACGATAACAAAACAAAGAGGCAAAGAACTAGAAGGACAGAAAGACAAAGAGAGAGAGAGACAATAGACAAAGAGACAGAAAGACAAAGAGACAGAGACAAGAGACAGACACAAAAAGACAGAAAGATAAAGAGATAAAGAGACACAAAGAGACAGAAAGATAAAGAGACAAAGAGACAGAGACAAAGAGACAAAAGACAAAGAGACAGAAAGATAAAGAGACAAAGAGACAGAGACAAAGAGACAAAAGACAAAGAGACACAAAGAGACAGAAAGATAAAGAGACAAAGAGACAGAGACAAAGAGACAATAGACAAAGAGACACAAAGAGACAGAAAGATAAAGAGACAAAGAGACAGAGACAAGAGACAGAAAGATAAAGAGACACAAAGAGACAGAAAGATGAAGAGACAAAGCGGCTCCGTTAACTTCTACAGAACCGATCCTCCAGTGTTCTTCTCGGGTCGTCCCGTGTGGACTCGGCCTCTCATGCCACAGAAGGTGTAGCTGACCCAGAGCACCAGCGCGGTGTGTTCGCTGCAGTCGGGTCATCGTGACCGTCCTCCATCCCTCATCAGCTCACCTCTGTCATCGGGCCACCGGGCTCCATTGATCCCCTAATAACCTTATGAGCAGATAATTACACCATCTGTAAGTTGCCCGGCGGCGTTATCGACGCCCGCGTTACGCGCCGCTCGCCAACACTTAATTCATTTTGCAACAAACGTCGCGGATACAAAAAAAAAAACGCGGGTCAATACGGTTTGAGCCGCTCGTGAGATGCATCATCCGAATGGGAGAATTATGCAGATGATGTTTGCAACATTGCAGCGTCCGAGCTTTCTCTCTTCATAAGAAAAGGGGGCGTGGCCTCTCCCGGAGGCGTGTGACCTGAATGCAAACTGACCTCAGAGACGAGGAAGACGAGTAAAGAGACAGAGAGACAAAGCGACGGAGAGACAGAAGACAATGCGTTTGAGTGCTCTGCACATTCTCACACACACACACACACACACACACACACACACACACACACACACACACACACACACACACACATATGGATGTGTTATTATATTATATTACATTGAGGTTAATGAACTGGAACTAAATGTGATAAAGTCGGCGTCAGCGCCGCTTTGTCTTCTTCTCTTTACCGTGAAGACATAAACAATGAGGAGAAGAGACAATGAAGACTCATGGAGTCAATGAGGCTTTAGAACAACAGGAATAACACTATGTCATGTCAACACACACACACACACACACACACACACACACACACACACACACTCCTCATCACTCTTTTCTACTCCTCACCTCGCCGGAAAAGAGAGGATGCAGGAAGAGGAGGAGGACGTGGAGTTTGAGAAGAGGAGGAAGAGGAGGAAAGAGAAAGGAAGAGGAGAGAAAGGAGGAAGAGGAGGGGAGGAAGAAGAGAGAGTAAGGAGGAAGAGAAGGAGAGGAACATGTTGTTGTTGTCAGGCGGCAGAGCTGTGCTGCGGAGCGTCAAGCCGGCAGCTGTGATTGGATGCAGCGTGCAGGAGTAAACAACCACAGGGTGTGTGTGTGTGTGTGTGTGTGTGTGTGTGTGTGTGTGTGTGTGTGCGTGTGTGCGTGTAACTGTCACTTTCTAAAGTTATGGTTCCAGATAGAGTTTCTGTCTTCATGTTCGTGTCTCTGAGTTTAAATCAGAAACAGGAACTTGTTCCTCTCGTCGTCTTCAGAGTCTGTTCCCTTCAACATTAATACCTGTGTAGAATTATTCATAATCAATTGTGTGTGTGTGTGTGTGTGTGTGTGTGTGTGTGTGTGTGTGTGTGTGTCTTCTTGCATGTAAACGTTGTGACCAAAAACTAAATTGTTTATATAAATCCGCTAGAAAAAGAAGGAAATAAATGTCCCGAACATGAACGATGACGTCATCGACGATTACACATTTGTAACTCATAAATCAACGAGGCGTAAAGGAGCTGATCTCCTTCAGGTGGCGGGAGAAAAGAAATCATGTTTTAAATGATCCGTTTATCAGAATGTCCAACAGGTCCTCACAAGGTGCAACAGGTCCTCACATGGCGGGTTAAACCGGTGTGTGTGTGTGTGTGTGTGTGTGTGTGTGTGTGTGTGTGTGTGTGTGTGTGTGTGTGTGTGACGATGTCGTGCAGACGAATCTCTCGTCTGTAAAACGAACGTCTGCAATCAGAGAGATCTGCTGGGACCGGCTCCTAATTCAATTCACTCCATTTAGATCCCGCAGATTAAAACTCTGCTTCGTGTGTTGCTTTTTTTTTCGGTTTTGGTAAGAAAACAAAATAAAAGAGAAAAATGTCAAAGTTGTTTTTTCTTCCCCTCCCGTCTGTCACGTCCTCCACAAACAGTTTGGAAGGAAAAGACATAAACAAGCCGAGTGAGCAGAAAACTGGACGAGACGTAAACACCGGGGGCAGAAACACACAAAAATCCTTTTTTTTTACGAGGACATAAACGTCACATCAGAACGAGGGACACAAACAACCCGACTCGGCGATTTTGTAAAATATTATTTTAAGTTTGTTTGTTTTAAGTCTGATTATTGAGACGAAGGAGATTCCTGAACAGCTGAATGTTTTTACAGGTTACGGTTAAAGTAAATGAAGAAAAGCTTTAATTACCAGTCCAATTTTTAAAAATGATCGTAAAATACTTAGTTTTAGGAAATTATCGTGTAATATTTAGTTTTATCAAAAGATCGTAGAATAAGTATTTTTCAGAAAATAAAAATATTTTTTGGAAGAGATCGGGAGAAAAAATAATTTTCAGAAAAGATTGTGATTTTTTTTTTTGTAAAAGATTGTGAAATACTTAGTTTTACAAAAATATCATGAAATGTGTATTTTTCAGAAAATATTGTGAAATATTGAATTTTCAGAAAAGATCGTGAATTTTTTTTTCAGAAAAGATTGTGAAATAGTTTTCGGAAAATATCGTGAAATACTTAGTTTTAGAAAAAGATCGTCAAAAACATTGTTTCAGAAAAATTTCATAAAATATTTATTTTTCAGAAAAGATTGTGAAATAGTTAGTTTTAGGAAAATATCGCGAAATATTTTTTTTTCATAAAAGATCGTAAAATATTTATTTTTCCAAAAAAAATCTTGTAATAGTTTTCTAAAAAGACTTTTTAAGTTTTTAGGAAAAGTTCGTAAAAAACAGTTTTAAGAAAATAATCGTGAAATATTTATTTTTCAGAAAAGATCGTGAAATATTTATTTTTCCCCAAAAAATCGTGTAATAGTTTTCTGAAAAGATTTTAAATTTTTTTTAGGAAAAGATCGTAAAAAAACAAAGTTTTAAGAAAATAATCGTGAAATATTTATTTTTCAGAAAAGATCGTGAAATAGTTTTAGGAAAAGATAAAAACATAGTTTCAGGAAAACTTTTTAAAAAGCATCAAAGCTCAGGACTCACAGTTCTCGTCCTGAGCGACGCACTGCAGCGGGATGCCGAAGAAGGAGGTGTAGGAGTCGTTGTACCAGACCAGCAGCTCGGTGCCTCGGGGGATGTCCATGCACGCCCGGTAGAAGATGCAGGACCTGCAGCAGCAACACGGACACTGTTACCACCTCGTGGACGTTATCAACGTGCAATAAAAACAATAACCTGAATGGAAATAAGATCCATAAGCAGTCGGCTCGGTGAGAAGATGCAGAACAGGACTGAAGATGAACTCATGCTTCAGATAGCAGGACAATAAAAACATGTATTCTTATAAAAACAACGTGTTTTAGCTTGAAAATACTTCCTTTACTTATTCAAGAAAACCAGTAACACAAAAAAAACAATCTGAATAAACAATCTCTGACTCTGTGACAGATGACATGAAGTACTGCCGTCACCAGGTTTCATTCTCCTTTTAGTCACCAGAAGCTTTTTATTCACGGTTGATCTCTTTAAAACAGTTGCTAAATGCTAAATTGTCTCTCATAGCCTCCGTTAAATGTTCCTGGAGTCTGACATCATCATCGTCGTCTTCATCCTTCACTGCTGAGTAGCTCAGCGCTCTGCGGTGACTCTGTCCAGGTCGGACTTTGGAAACGTTTCCCTTTCGTCTGATAACGGCCGTCTGGTTTCGCCCTTCTGACCGAGCCCGAATGATTTATGGGAAATATCTGGTGTCTCTCCGCCGCTCCGAGCCGCCGACGCCCGCGACGGCGTTGAAATACGCCGCCGGTGAGTCGGCGAGGTCCGGGTCACTGAAACAACAGCGCGTCCGCCCAAAAACCTCAAAGACCATCACTCTAACCACGAGGGCCGAGGCCACGCTCGACCCGCGGCTCCACATCCAGCGCCAACGTGTTTCAAAAACCAGTTCCCACAGGGTTTTTTATTCGGACGGAGAGGTCACAGGTTCGACTCCCATGTTTTCACTGCCAAAGTGTCTTCGAGCCAGAGGACTAATTACTCTTTGAGACACTTAAAGTGGGAAAAGAAATGATTAACCACGACTTTAATGTCCAGTTCATTCAAAGCACATCGAGTTTCCTCACATGAGAAACAGAAATAAAGAAGTTTGACTTCACGTCAGTAAAACGACTCGTGACGCAACTGAAGCTCAACTTCAGACACAGAATATGTTTTATGTCAGACAATAAATACACAAACAATCATACAGATGACGAGTAGTGATTATAGATTCCTGCAGTTACTTTTAGATTGATTTCTAGATTTGATCCATTTATGTGAGAAACTTTCTGCAGCGAGAAAATCTGTCAGAATTTAGACAACTTGAGTTTTAGAAAAAGATCGTGAAATATTTAGTGTTCAGAAAAGATCGTGAAATAGTTACTTTTCAGAAAAAATTGTGAAAATCATAATTTTGGGAAAATATCGTAAAATATTACGTTTTCGGGAAAAAGATCGTAAAATACTTAGTTTTCGAAAAATATCATAAAATATTTAGTTTTTTGGAAAAAAGATCGTAAAACACTTAGTTTTTGGAAAAGATCGTGAAATATTTAGTTTTCAGAAAAGATCGTCAAATAGTTTTTGGAAAAAATCGTGAAAATCATAGTTTTAGGAAAATATCGTGAAATATTACGTTTTCGGGAAAAAGGGTAAAATATTTAGTTTTTTGGAAAAAAGATCGTAAAACACTTTAGTTTTCGGAAAAGTCTGTTGCTGTGAATGCTGCATGAGCAGCCTGCTTTGTGACACCAAAGAACAACAACACACAAACACACCAGACGCGTTTGAGAGCTGCAGGAAGTTTGAACTCTGCACGTTGTTGACAATCACAAAACTCTCCAAACTCAGAGTTCATGTTTACTCGTCTTTGTTTGTTTTGTAAAATATAGAAGTGACATCTTTCCTCCCGACTGCAGGCGTTAAAGCTCCTTTAAGGAAACGATTACTGTCGCGCACATAACTCACATTATGGAATTAAAGTTAATAATAGTGAATCAAAGTACAGATAAAGATCAGAAACGTTTGAGAGCAGTTAGTTCAGAGAGTTGAACTGAGCCGGCTGAAGATCTGTGTGTGTGTGTGTGTGTGTGTGTGTGTGTGTGTGTGTGTTTTTGCTTTATTAATTCTTTCCACACCGGGGGAGGGGTGTGGTGGTGCTGGAACCATGTGAAAACACAGCCAGGAGGGACCAGGCCATAAATCAAACATACCCAATGACCTCCCAGGATAAAGACAGGGGGGGGGGGGGTCTAACACTTGTATGTATTTAAAACAAACGCATGAGTTTAATACACACTCTCTGCTACATCCAGGCGAGGCTGCGCTATAAATCAAACGCACCCAACAGGCTCTCCCAGGTATGAAAAACAAAGACCCCCGCTGTCGGCTGGAACCCGACCAGTGGGACGCGGCGCCGGCAGCGCTCTGATCTTTTCTTCTGTTTTCACACTAGCAAAAAAAAAATATCTTCATGATCAGCTGTTAAATCATAAGGTGACCGTACGAGCGGCGCCAGGTTATGAATCAAACAACACAAACACCTTTCAGGGCGCAACAACGGGTCCAAACGCTCACAAGGCCTCAACCCGAGCGCCGTTCTCTG
>NW_027176098.1:1457203-1512203 GCF_023055335.1 Clinocottus analis
TTCCTCAGTAAATGAACTCCTTGAGGAATGCGGACAAAGGCAGCACCGAATCATCTTCGACAAAGACGAGTTTCCTCTCTGTGATCGTCAAGAGTTGATGGAGAAAATTGAGAAGATGGTGGATGAAAACAGAGGGCGATATTTAACCTTTGCTGGAGACACTGATACGATTATCTCGCCTGTAAGTGCAAAACCTTCCCTGAACCTGGTGTTGTGTGGGAGACATGAAGCCTGGAAGACCTCAGTGGCCAAAGCCATTCTGGGACAAAGACAGTTCGGTCCACCTGTCGACTCGTCAGAGTGGGTTAAACATCAGGGAGAGGTGAGTGGACGTCAGGTTTCTCTGGTGGAGCTGCCGGCCTTGTGTGGAAAACCTCAAGAGGAAGTGAGGAAGGAATCCCTCAGGTGTATCTCCCTCTGTGACCCTGAGGGCGCCCATGCCTTCATCCTGGTCCTTCCTGTGGGTGCCCAAAGCGAGGAAGACAAGAAAGAGTTGGAGACCATCAAGAAGACGTTTGGCTTCAGAGTCAATAGTTTCATCAGGATTCTTCTGACTGTGGCGGCCGATCCCAGTGTTTTAAACAAAGAGAGGTTTCTGCAGGAAAACGGAGATATCCAAGAACTCTGCCAGAGCTGCGGTGGAGAATATCTTGTCTGCGACGTCGAGGACAAGCACCAGGTGTCTGAAGTTTTACGCAGAGTAGAAGACATGAGAGGTTTGGGATGTGGAAGCTTCACTGAAGATATGTTTCCTCCAAAGAAACCGGTGAGAAGACAAGCAACAAATGTGGATAATTACACAAATCTGAGGGAAACGTTTCAAAGGATGGGGACGGGAACAATGTCTCTGAGACGGAAAAGCTATCCTAGCAAGGAGACGACAACAGAGATTCTTTTGAAAGAGCCGAGAAGAGAATCTCCCAGGAAGGAGCAGAGTAGGGAGTGTCTCAGGATGGTGCTGGTTGGGAAGACCGGTTGTGGAAAGAGTGCCGCTGGAAACACAATTTGGGGCAAAGAATTGTTTACTTCCAAAGTTGCTCAAAACTCAGTGACCAAGTGTTGCCAGAAAGAAACCGGGAAGATCAATGGGCGTGTCGTCGCAGTGGTGGACACCCCCGGCTTGTTCGACACCACCCTGGAGAACGAGGTCATCAAAGAGGAGCTGGTGAAATGCGTTTCCTTGTTGGCTCCAGGACCTCACGTCTTCTTGCTGGTGCTGCAGATCGGACGCTTCACACAAGAGGAGAAAGACACCGTGGAGCTGATCAAGGACTTCTTTGGTGAGAATTCAAAAAACTACATCCTCGTTTTATTCACCAGAGGAGACGACCTCGAAGACCAAACAATTGAAAGCTACATGGGAGACGATCCTGACGGTGACCTAAGAAAACTGACGGCTGAATGTGGGAGGAGATACCACGTCTTCAATAACAACGATAAAGAGAATCGTTCTCAAGTCAGCGAGCTGCTGACCAAGGTGGAGTCAATGGTGAAGGAAAACGGCGGTGGCTACTTCCGCTCGGATATGTTCCAAGGAGCCGAGGAAGACTATGAAAATAAGGTACAGAAGCATTTGAGGGACATCGAAAGACAATATCGGGAGGAAATGACGATGCTAGCTTCAGCACTTGACCAAGAAAGAGAAGAGAGAGCCAAAGAACGGGAGGAACACATGAAGAAGCTGGAGCTAATGGAGCGAGAGAGAGAAAGGGTGAAGGAGGAAGAGAGAAGGAGCAAGAAACAACAGGACGACACTGAACGACAGCAGTGGGAAGAGAAAATCCAAACTCTGGAAGAAGAACTACAATACTCGGAGAAGACTAAGTCTGCTGAGAGGAAGCTGTTGCTGGCAAGAGAAAACGCAAGGCGAGGAAAAGAAAATTGGGAGCGAGAGAGAAAAGCGTGGTGGGAGAACAGATATCAAGAAGAAGAACAGAGGAGACAAGAGGAGAGAAGGCAAGATGAAGAGATGCTCAGAAGAGAACACGAGGAGAAAGAACGCAAAACGTTGAGAGAGCTCTTCGAGAAGAGGAGGGAGGAAATCAGGAGAAAGGAAGAGGCCAAAAAGGAAGAATTCTACGACTTCACCGAGACGTACACCGCAGATATAATCGCCCAGATGGAAAAGAACGAACAGGAAATTAGGAATCTGCAGATGAGGCAACAAAACAAAAACGAGTTGATAATCAGACGGATGAGCAGAAACAAGGTCTTTCAGAAGGAGTTGAAGGAATTGAAGACGAAGCAAGAAAAACAAATGAAGGAGCTGAAGATGGAACTGTTCTTCAATGACAAGGATCATCTGAACAAGAAGATCAACGACCTGAAGAAAATACACGAGGCAGAAATCAACATATGGATAGAAAGAAACACGGAGAAAGCCATAAAAGGACATTGTTCCATTTTATGAGACGTTTGTTGTTTCAGCCGCAAATCCAGGAATCTTTTGCTTTTTTCGTATCAAACCGGTTGATTTAACCTCAGATGTCTGACGTGTTCACAGCCAACGCCGCGCTGCTCAAAAGACTTGTTGCTTTGTTGTCGCACTTTTTGTTGTGTGGATTGTGGTTTCTACTGGCTGTACTTTACTTTTTAAAATTAAAGATAAATCCATCACAACATATTGGTGTTTTATCTTTGTGTTTCTATTGTTGTCTGTTTAGACACAAACAATCAAAATAAGTGTTATTAGTAGTAATATTTAGGATAGAAGCAGTAGTGTTAGAGCATGAAGTGATATTATTTGTGTAACAGGTAAAATAAGACGTATTACTGTTTGTCCTGTAGATTGAGCCCACATGACTGATATGCACTCAGTTTCTGTCTAACAGATTATTTCCCATCTGCCCCAGCTGCATTCCTGAACATTACTAAACAATCCGGACACGCAAGGTTAATTAAATAGCTTAAATTTAGCACCTCCCATACAACATGCAGCCATAAGTGCTTTACAAAAAGTATTTGATGAATAAAAAAAGGTACATGAATAAAAAACAGTGGGAATTAAAATGATCCAATAATAATAATAAATCTCATAATAATAAATCTTAATTGAAAAGTACATTTTATACATTTTTTTTATAAAAGTATATTTTTTATATCTCTAGCTTAATGCCACATGATCGGCACTTTTCTGGAAAACTTACGACTCACGGAATCCACCAATTGCACCAAAACTACTGTCAGACAAAACCTCAAGATATCAACCATACTGCATCTTTTTCTAGCCAACAATCTCAAATATGACTTACTTAAGGATTAAACGATACCTGCTTGCTACGTGTTTGTGCATCTGCTTCAGCAGAGCCCCTCTGTTGTGGAACCAGAGGCGTTCAAGGTCCAGGAAGAAAGTTAGAGCATTTTAGCTCTCAGCGGACCTAAACCTACGGTACACGAAATCTGCACTAAATGAAGTACTAAACATATTCAACTTTACTTAATCAAAGTCAAACTTTGCAGAGATTGTTAAAACATAGTGATATTTTATAGTAGAAAAAAGTGATAATGAGCATCATTAACAAGAGGAAATACATCCTGGAAGTTTTTTTTCATCTTTTTTCTCTCTTGTGTTCTATCATCAACTAATAAACCAGTAACACATATACTGTTAAATGAACCTCTTAACTGGTATCACAAGTGTTTTCTCTATATTATACCTTTATTTAATTATTCAAATAGCCCTTGTGGTTGAGGAAATATTCTGTACATAGTGTGGGGAGGCAAACCATTCAGAATTTTTTTTTTTTTAAAATGGCAGTGGCTTAACTTCATAGAGGATTTATCTTTGCATACTTTCAAATGTTCACAACAGGAAACAGTGAATCTGTTTGGAATACTGAGGCTTCATCTGGGAACAGACGAGTTCTACCGGTTCCTCTGAGTCTTGATCAGAAAACGCTCACACACCTGTTCCCGCCTTCAGGGTTAACGCCTCATGGCCAACGCTGCAGGTTTTGCAGAGGAGCTCAAGGTCGAGGGGAACGTCAGGCTCGTTTGACCCTGATGCTGCTGGAGGTCCAACATCCTGACATTGCTTTGTTCCTAATCAAATGGTGCGACTGTGGATCAGTGGTTAGCCTTTCAGTCAAAGGGTTGGTGGTTCAAACCCCATCTCTGCTAGTCTATGTTATTGTGTCCTTGAGCAAGACGCTTAAACCCCGTTGATGTGTTTACAGTGTATAGAGCATAAATCTAAGTCGCTTTGGATAAAAGCGTCACTGAAATGTAATGTCTAATAAGCTCCGAAGATCAAACGAGAAGCTACAACAGAACCACTTTCACACTTTGTCATATTTTTGGCACTTTCCTTCTTCAGTCAGATGGCTCCGCCCACTCGGCGTTGGCACACCTGACTGCTGGTAAAAACCGTCTCCACTGAGACGATTTTATTTAAACACTTTGAGGACGAGTGCGGAAGCAGGAACTCGATCTGGTGAGTAGCTTAGATAATAAATATTTATGTGTTTATGTGGAGCCTACAACTTAAACTATTGTGTTGTTAATATTACAATTAGACTATTATTATAATTAATGTCATCATTATTGTTTTACTAAGAGAAAAGGTATGGATGTATTTTCAACTATGTGGAGAAAGTGACATTTTATGTCTTTCTCTCTTTATTTAGTTTCTCTTCACGCTGCAGATTCCACTGAAGTAAGACATTCATAAAACTTTTTATTTCCTCACAATGTTTGAAAACAAAACCTATTTAACTGCACTGGTGTGTGTGTGTGTGTGTGTGTGTTCACAATGAACCGAAAATATAATTATCTTTAAGTAAAGTTGGTCTCAGCAATACACAAATAAAAATTGGATTGCAGCTTTTCTAATGTATTTAAGGCACTATTTTATAAACAGGTTTTGTATTCAGGTGTTTTAACTCTTTTTGTAAAAAGCATTAAAGTCAAATATCCTTCTAATAATGTAAAATATTATATTTGTAAAGTGATTAAAAAATGTGCTCAAAGGCAGTTAAAAAACATAAATAATAAAAGCCAGAAAAACAACAACAAGACATTATAAAAATATAAAAATTAAACATACATAGCTAGCACTACAGGTTAGATATGCATGTTTTTTAAGTGGGGGACGTCTGAGACAAGCCGTGACTAAAGTGGAAGAAGCTGGAGTCCAGGTCTCATACATATATTATATCTTAAACAGTCTCGTAGCATTATGATATTTGACGGCGTGCCGATGACTCAACAACTCGGCCGGCTGGTTGTCTGACACAGGAGCTTTTAGATTTTGGTTTGTCAAACTTGAATGACTCATAAGCAACAGGGTTCATGTTCTGTGTATGAAAGGGACACATGCGCATTGTTTACAGCTGAGGGAAGTACCTAAAGTAACCCGGACATTGTTTCTATGAACTTCAGCTAACGTGCTTTTCTTTCCTCAAACCGACAGGCTTCACCTCCAGAAGCAGAACTTCTCCTGCACAAAATGGCGAAATCATTAGCTGGTGAGTCTTACGAGACAAAATAAGGAACAATAAAATGCATTGTTATCCGTTTAAACATTGTTTGAATGTGAATCTAATCTAGTGAGATTAAGTATTGAACTGAACATGCTAAGTTTTGAAGAATCCTCCAACATTGTTATGTCTGTCAAATAATGGAAAATGGCCAAGAGCATTTACTGGCTGAGCAGCATTTCCCTTTTTTTACGTAACTTTTCTACAAATAAAGTAATTTTTTGAGAAAAAAATATTGTTTTGCCGGAATCATCTCCTCGTGGTTGCTGGCTATACCTTTGGTAAAATCGCCGACATCCTCAGTTGAACATATTATGCAATTCTACCACTGAGAGTGTGACTGAGGCCATTTTATTTTGTCTTTTTCTGAAAAGCCTGTAAAAAATAACAAGGGCCATTATTTTAGATGAAGTAGTAATATGAAATAAAACGTAAATAAAGTCCAGACTTTTATTAACGTTTTAAACTATAAATTATGTTTTTACATTGAAGTATGGAGAGTAACTATAGGCACAAAGATTAGTGTTTTTTTCTCTCCGTACACCGAAACCCTGTTCAACTGAAGTGGCCAATTTTTCGCGATTTTCTAAGAAACGGCCGGGGAAATCTATTAGATAAGTCACAGCACACGTTTCCTAATCAGCCCGCATGTTTTGATGTATTTTGCAATGCAGCGGGAGGAGATACGGTTCAAAGTTTTAAATGGATGATTATTAACAAGCCCACTGGAAAACAACCAGTGTGCTTGCGGCAGGCTTTAGAGCTGCTACACGAAATTATAAATTATTTTTGAATTATCTTTTCAGCATGTGTGATTAACATTCAGACACATAGTTGTAACATGATACTACTTTAAAGCATAATAAATGTTTTTTTTAATATCGACACCGACTTAATCTTCTGATTAGAAACAACCCAGTCGGCCAAATAAATAAATATAAATATGTTGGCACTGTACGATGTCAGAATGTTGATGATACGTTTCCTACGTTTCATATTGGCCTCGTACAGAAACGCTCTCGCCCTCTCAGATAAATAATACATTTTAATATATATATATATATATATATATATATATATATATATATATATATATATGTGTGTGTATATATATATATATATATATATATATATATATATATATATATATAGGCATATTTAATTTTGGCTGCAGATGGCGCTCTGACAATCCCAACATTTCTTCATGTCATGTGCTCAGGCCTGAATCGGCATCATCCATGAGGAGTTTTGGGCTGATTGCATGATGTGCATTGGAGTTACAGGTTTCTATCACATAGCGATCAGCCAAAATGGGTGTGTATTTGTGGCCACGTCATGTCGCAGCCATTGAGTGAAAATGGTCTTTAGATCATCCCTGATCAGAATTGCAGTCGATCGGATAAAAATTGTAAGAGGAGATATCTTTAGAAGAAACGGGGAGAAAGGCGAAAAATGACAAAAATGCGCCAAAAATCCCAAATTGCCCAAATTACTGTAGCGCCCCCCTATTGTTTGAATTGCACAACTGATTTATTGCATGTTAAGGGATGCAATGTGCACATACACAAAATGTTTGGAGTCATTAGTCCACATAGTTTTAATCTTATGAGTATTTAAAAATAAGACACGCCCCTAAGTGGTTAATTGGTCTGATTTTCCTCAACACAATGAGATAGTCAAAATCTTTCAACGCAATCTTTAAGATATAGCTCCATTCATGATGTCAAGAAAATTTGGTACGAATCGGACAAAACGTTCTAGGATAAAAGTGAAAATACATGTTCTTCACAAAATTCAAAATGGCGGAACATTTTGGCGGTGGACTTTCTGGGTCTGAGAAGCTTTTTTGTAGAGCAGGTGGAGCTGGACATGTGTGAAGTGTTTCAAGTCAATCTAACGATTTGGGCGAGGGGCGTCGCTGGTCCAATTTCCAGGGGGCGCTAGAGAGCCATTTTTTAAAGGTTTTTTTTGCGCCTATATCAGATGACGATGTTCACCAGGCCTGACAAGCGGTCACAAATTGGAGAGTTTTGGAGTATGACAAGTCCCCCAAAACCGCGCCCAACGTTCCCCTAACAGTTACAATAGGGTCCTCTCGGGACTGACTAATCAGTTGCTCGGACCCTAACAAGATAGAAAGAAACCTGTTTTCATTATTGTCATCAATAAAAAGAGAATTATGACAATGTCTCATCAAACTTTTTGTCCTCGTTGTTTTACAGTGTCTGAGTTAAGGATTGTGATTATTGGAAAAAGTCCAAATGAAAATACAAAACTGACCAACGTCATCACGGGAAAACGAGATAGTTCACTTCCAACCAAGTCCAAGCGAGTTGTCTGTGTCACCAGCGAGTGGAAGAAGCAAAACCTGATGGTGGTGAAAACAACAGACATCTTCAGTGTGCAGGAAAACACGGTAAAGCACAAAATGAAGACTTGGGTTGCGCAATGCCCCCCCGGACCCAACGCCCTGCTGCTGTTAGTGAATCCCTCTGACTTCACCGAGCGGGACCAACAAAAGATCAAGGTAATGATGAACTTCTTTGGACCAGATGCCTTTAAACACGCAATGGTCGTCACAACGGAACATGAACAGATGGAATGGAATTCCTCAGTTAATGAACTCCTCGAGGAATGCGGACAAAGGCAGCACCGAATCATCTTCGACAAAGACGAGTTTCCTCTCTGTGATCGTCAAGAGTTGATGGAGAAAATTGAGAAGATGGTGGATGAAAACAGAGGGCGATATTTAACCTCTGTTGAAGAGACCGATACTATTGTCTCGCCTGTGAGTGCAAAACCTTCCCTGAACCTGGTGTTGTGTGGGAGACATGAAGCCTGGAAGACCTCAGTGGCCAAAGCCATTCTGGGACAAAGACAGTTCGGTCCACCTGTCGACTCGTCAGAGTGGGTTAAACATCAGGGAGAGGTGAGTGGACGTCGGGTTTCTCTGGTGGAGCTGCCGGCCTTGTGTGGAAAACCTCAAGAGAAAGTGAGGAAGGAATCCCTCAGATGTATCTCCCTCTGTGACCCTGAGGGCGTCCATGCCTTCATCCTGGTCCTTCCTGTGGGTGCCCAAAGCGAGGAAGACAAGAAAGAGTTGGAGACCATCAAGAAGACGTTTGGCTTCAGAGTCAATAGTTTCATCAGGATTCTTCTGACTGTGAAAGATGATCCCAGCGCTCAAAAGGAAGAGAGGTTTCTTCAGAAAAACAGAGATATCCAAGAGTTCCTTCAGAGCGGCGGTGGACAATATCTTGTCTGCGACGTTGAGGACAAGCACCAGGTGTCTGAAGTTTTACGCAGAGTAGAAGAAATGAGAGGCGTGGGACGCGGAAGCTTCACCGAAGATATGTTTCCCAGGACGGTTATAAGACAATCAACAAATGCTGATAGTTATACAAATCTGAGGGAAAAGTTTCAAAAGATGGGGCCAGGAACAATGTCTCTGAGACCGAAAAGCTATCTTAGGGAGGAGACGAGAACAGCGACTCCTCTGAAGGATCCGAGACCAGTCTCCACTTGGAAGAAGCCGAGATCAGTCTCCACTCCTGAGGAGCCGAGAAGAGAATCTCCCAGGAAGGAGCAGAGTTGGGAGTGTCTCAGGATGGTGCTGGTTGGGAAGACCGGTTGTGGAAAGAGTGCTGTTGGAAACACAATTTTGGGAAAAGAATGCTTTGATTCCAAATCTTATCAAAAATCAGTGACCAAGTGTTGCCAGAAAGTAACCGGGAAGATCAATGGGCGTCTTGTCGCCGTGGTGGACACCCCCGGCTTATTCGACACCACCCTGGAGAACGAGGCCATCAAAGAGGAGCTGGTGAAATGCGTTTCCTTGTTGGCTCCAGGACCTCACGTCTTCTTGCTGGTGCTGCAGATCGGACGCTTCACACAAGAGGAGAAAGACACCGTGGAGCTGATCAAGGACTTCTTTGGTGAGAATTCAAAAAACTACATCATCGTTTTATTCACCAGAGGAGACGACCTCAAAAAACAAACAATTGAGAGCTACATGGGAGACGATCCTGACAGCGACCTAAGAAAACTGACTGCTGAATGTGGGGGGAGATACCACGTCTTCAATAACAACGATGAAGGGAATCGTTCTCAAGTCAGCGAGCTGCTGACCAAGGTGGAGTCAATGGTGAAGGAAAACGGCGGTGGCTACTTCACCTCGGTTATGTTCCAAGGAGCCGAGGAAGACCGAGAAAAGAAGGTTGAGAAGCATTTGAGGGACATCGAAAGACAATATCGGGAGGAAATGACGATGCTAGTTTCAGCGCTTGACCAAGAAAGAGAAGAGAGAGCCAAAGAACGGGAGGAACACATGAAGAAGCTGGAGCTAATGGAGCGAGAGAGAGAGATGGTGAAGGAGGAAGAGAGAAGGAGCAAGAAACAACAGGACGACACTGAACGACAGCAGTGGGAAGAGAAAATCCAAACTCTGGAAGAAAAACTACAATACTCGGAGAAGACTAGATCCACTGAGAGGAAGCTGTTGCTGGCAAGAGAAGACGCAAGGCGAGGAAAAGAGAATTGGGAGCGAGAGAGAAAAGCTTGGTGGGAGAACCAAAAACGAGAAGAACAGAGGAGACAACAGGAGAGAAGGCAAGATGAAGAGATGCTCACAAGAGAACACGAGGAGAAAGAACGCAAAGAGTTGAGCGAGCTCTCAGAGGAGAGGAGGGAGGAAATCAGGAGAAAGGAAGAGGCCAAAAAGGAAGAATTCTGCGACTTCACCGAGACGTACACCGCAGATATGATCGCCCAGATGGAAAAGAACGAACAGGAAATTAAGGATCTGAAGATGAAGCAACAAAACAAAAACGAGTTGATAATCAGACAGATGAGCAGAAACAAGGTCTTTCAGAGGGAGTTGAAGGAATTGAAGACGAAGCAAGAAAAACAAATGAAGGAGCTGAAGATGGAACTGTTCTCCGACGACAAGGATCATCTGAACAAGAAGATCGACGACCTGACGGAAATACACGAGGCAGAAATCAACATATGGATAGAAAAAAACATGGAGAACGCCGTACAAGGACGTTGTTCCATTTTATGAGATGTTTTTTCGTATCAAACTGGTTGATTTAACCTGAGATGTCTGACGTGAAACAACAACAAATTACAAATGTTCACCAAAGTGCAAATGTCTGAACACAGTGAACACATCTAGTGCTCAGACCTTCTTTGACTTCAGACATCTTGAGTATAAAAGCTTATTGCTCTAAACTTCATATAACATTCATTGTGTCAGCGTAACAGACATTATCATTTATCATTTTGTGTAAAGTCAAACGTGGAATTTAGATTATAGTAAAATATATATGTGTGTATATATATTAAAAAGAAATAATGTGGAGATAAATAAGTAGACTAGATAATAAACAGAAATTAGAAACGTTATTGCCGACACCTGAAAAGGGGGCGGAGCTATCGGCTCCGGAAGTAGCTGCGGGGAAAAGTAGAAATCTGACAGCGTGAGAAGCGTGACGCTGTGCAGAAATAACAGACACATCTGCAGACACGGAGAGGCAGCCGGTAAGGGAGAGACACTTTGTTGGTGATGGTCACCATATAGAATGACTCGTGCGCTGGAACGCGCGGCGCACCTCCGCAGCACATCTACGTGTGGCAGCGTTAAATGTTTGTAAACATGTTGGTGGAGGCACAGCTGATGCGGTGAAATGTCGCTTGTGTGTGGGTTGATGGCACGGGTGTTTTGATTTCATACAAAGGGTGCTTTCTGAAATGTGGCTTTTTTCTGTTTTATTTAAGGTTTTTCACCCTTAGTCGCGGAAAGGGAGCTTTGCTAAATGGGAGTTTTTTTTCAGTGAAATGGAAAATTTCGACTTCATGAACTGAATCTCAAAAATAAAAGGAGATAAAAAAGGGAAAAGTTGTTTTTTTCATTGGAGTGAAGTCCAGTTAAATCCGAGTGGATGGGTCAATCCCTTTCAAGTGGGGAAATGCACTGAACAGCTGACAGAACTTGACAGTGAAAAACCGCGGGACCAGTAACTGGACCAATAACGGGAAAGTCTGGAAAACCAGGAGAAGGAAATCTGGGAGCTTGAGCTGGAACAGCAGAAGCAATAAACTGGAATCCTGGGGAAAGAAGACAATCAAGTGAAAGCATATGAAGCATTGAAGTAGTACACATCTTCTCAACTGTAATCAACGACTGAGCGGATTCAAACATGGCGGATCAAGCTGCTGAGAAGTCAGTTGAGCAACTTAAGGTGGAGCGGACTACAGCAAAAAGATTATTTACACGCTTAGTCAATAGCATAACCAGAACCTATAGAGAAATGTCTGAAAAGGAGCTCGTAGACAGTTTCAAGAACGTCATAAAAGAAGCTGAAAAAGTCATGTGCGCAAATGAAGATGTGGAGACTGGATTCATTACAGAACTGGAGGCGGAGCTGGAACCGGAGGAAGATGCTGTGCTAAGTAAACAGCAGAAAGCCGACATAGCAAAAACCTTCAATGAGTGTAATGAAAAACTACGAGAGGTCAAAAGTCTGATTCAGGAGGCACTCTGGGATAACTTCGGAGAGGTTGAATTATCAACAGCATTGCAGGCAGCAGAGGAAGTGTGTGAACATGCCGCTGATGCACGGCCCGATGGTAGCCAGGAGGCATACAACTTCATGCTCAACCACCTGCAGGGACTGGTAAAGACCGCAAAAGAGGCGTGTAGTCGGTGGAAACAATGGATCCCACCGAGTGAGCAGAAGGAATTTCAGAGCCGTATGAAGAGGCTGGAGCTCCTCCTTCCCAAATTGATTTCCAAGAAGGCTGACTACATGGAGGACAGGAAAGAGGAGGAGGGTCAGAGGCCACTTGAGCCCACGGCGGCCACCATCAGACTGAAACCAATAGCCCTGCCAAAGTTTACGGGAAATAAACGTGATTTCCACAGGTGGAAAAAGGACTGGGAAGCGCTCCAGAAGCAAGGTGAGCCAACCGGCTCGACAGAGGTGAGAAAGTTTCAGCTACTGGACAGTCTTGATGAGAGAATCGCAAGAGACCTTCGCCTGACCAGCTATAACACTGCAGTTGACATTTTCCGCGTCCTGGAGAACCGCTATGGCAATAAAATTGCTATTGCTATTGATATAGTGGAGGAGTTGCAGAGAATGCCAGCTGCCAAAAGTCATCAGCCACGAAAGATAGTGGAGCTGATCCAAGCCGTGGAAAAGGCGCTTCAGGATTTGAGCGACCTTGGGGACACGGGTGCAATTAAAAATCCTCTGGTAGCGAAATCAATAGAGAGTAAACTTCCAGAAACTCTAAAGAAGGAATGGCTCGTCTATGTCGCTGACAGGAGGAACGCGGTGGCAGCAGGGAATCGTTTTGACAGTCTCCTGGCATTCCTCAAAGCGCAAGAGAGCATATATGAGCAGCTCGAGCAGCTAAGAGAGGAAGAGCCGAATAGGAAAGAGACCAGAACCGAGCCAAGATATGCTAGAACCAAGTCTACCAAATCAGAAGATGACCAGTTGGGGTGCGTAGTCTGTGGTGACGGAAAGCATAAGAAAAAACTCTACTTTTGCAACCAGTTCCGTGCACTGAGACTAGCCGAGAAGACGGCTGCAGTAAGAAGATTGGGAGCATGCAAGAGATGCCTTGAAGTTCATGAGGACGCTTCATACTGTAAAACTGACTTTCTATGTAAGAACCAAGCCTGCAAAGATGAGCCCGCTCCTGAGCATCATTTCTCACTGTGCCCTAATGCTACAGGGAGAAGAAGCAGCATCACAGAGAAAAAGCACAGATGCGGCCCAGGGAGGGATACAAGCAGGAGGAGACATACGGAAGATCAGGAGGAGTTCCTCAAGAAGCTTTCACCAGAATTGGCGAAGCAATGTCGGGATGTGTTCTCCAACGCTACTTCGAGAGTGCTCAGCACCACAAAGGATCCACCAGGTCTTCTTGTGGAGAGTGGGCTGGAGGAACTACCAGTGCTTATGATGCTCCTCGAGGTCACCTCAAACGCTGGTCAAAAAATCGGGACATTAATTGATTTGGCCTCCGACACTAATTATATAACCCACTGTATGGCAAGCAAACTGAACCTCAGGAGGGAGGAAGTTACACTTGTGGTCCATGGAGTTGGAGGGATGAAGGTTCGAGTGGAAACGAAGCGGTACCTTCTAAGGATCAGAGTGAGGACTTCCAAGGGCACGCTCAGGACCCATCAAATGGTTTGCTATGGGCTGGACAGAATAGCAAATGTCCACAGGAATGTGACGCCAGAGCAGCTGCAAAGCTTTTTTCCAAACATACCAGGAAGTGAACTTGTGAGACCCAAGCAAGTACATCTGCTCATAAGCCACAGGGAAGGACAACTAGCCCCACAACGGATCAAAGCTGTCGGAGACCTTGTACTGTGGGACGGACCACTAGGGAAGACTGTGGGCGGAACGCATCCTGACCTCTTTGAGAAGCTCCATATATCAGCCCATATGTCCAAAACACACTTTGCAAGGTCAATGAGAGCGGCAGCTGTAAGGTATGAGGAACTCACCAGCGTCAAGTCAAGTACATCAACCACCAGGAAAGATTTCCTTGAATGGTGGAAATGGGACAGTATTGGTGCAGCATGTGAGCCGAAGTGCGGGGGTTGCCGCTGTGGGAAATGCCAGCCAGGCGGCAAAGGAATGACTCTTGCTGAGGAGAGGGAGGTCGAACTGATGAAGGAAGGCCTCACCTATGTCAAAAGCGATAGCTACTGCAAGGATCCACATTGGCACTCCAGATATCCTTTGCTAGAAGATACAGCCTCTCTGCATGACAACAGAAGGGCAGTCGAGGCTACATTTCAAAGAACAGAAAAGCAGCTAGCCAAGGAACCAGAGTGGAAGGTTGCCTATGCTGAGCAAGTGCATGACATGGTTGACCGAAGGGCGGTAATCAAATTGACAAAGGACGCAATAAAGGACTGGAAAGGACCAGTGTGGTATGGGAGTCACCTCATTGCTCCTAACCCACACTCTGTCACAACCCCAGTCAGACTTGTGGGGAACAGCAGCCAGAAGTGGCAAAATGGGCCTGAGTTCCTAAAGCTACCAGCAAGTGAGTGGCCAATCAAGTCAGCAAAAGATCTAGCAAGCGCTGCCAGGGAGAGCATTAACAAGCTGCAGAAAAAGACATTTGCTGCTGCGACGAGAGCCAAAGCGAAAGAAGCTGAGTCAGATCAACACCGAGCAAGAACTGAACAAAGAAGACCACCAGCGGGATCAACCGTCCTAGACCTCGTGGACGTCAAGCGCTTCAGTAGCTTGACTCAACTGGTCAAAACAATTGCATGGATCTGGAAAGCAGCAAAGAAGTTCATGGGACAAAATCGAGCCGTAGAGAGCTCAAAGTGGGAGGCAGTCTCTTCGTCAGGAGTCGTCGCAGTCAAAGAACGAGAAGACGTCCTAAGAGATATCTTTCTTGCGATGCAAGAAGGCGCAACCTTCCCGAGCACCACGACGGACAGACTGGTAGTCTATAAGGAGGAAGACTCCGGGCTATTAGTTTGTGGTGGGCGAGTGCAAATCTTCAAAGAAGATCAAGTGGCAGTCCCTATCCTACCCTATAGCACATGGGTATCCACACTGCTTGCTCGGGAGGCCCACCAAGAGAGTCACGATGGAGTGGCTGGAACCCTGCTCAAGATGAGAAAGAGGGCATGGGTCATACGAGGAAGGAGGATCGCCCAAAAGGTTGTTGATGGCTGCATAATCTGCAGGAAGGCAAAGGCAAGAAAATGTCAACAAGTAATGGGTGACTTGCCGCCTGAAAGAACAGAACCTTCTGCGCCTTTCAAATTCACAACCATAGACCTATTTGGACCATACCAAGTCAAGGATGATGTGAAGAAGAGAGTGAAACTAAAAGTCTGGGGCGTGGTCTTCTGCTGCATGGCCAGTAGAGCCATCCACACAGAGTTGGTAAACACAGTATCAACAGAAGGGTTCCTGATGGCCTACCAAAGGTTCACAGCAATCAGAGGACACCCAAGGAAGATCTGGTCAGACCCAGGCACCAATTTCATTGGAGCAAAACCAGTCTTGGATGAGCTTTACAGGTTTCTGGACAGCCTAAACAAACCAGCCTTGTTTGAGAACGCGGCCAAAAATGGGACGGAATGGATGTGGAAAATCAACCCAGCTGACTCGCCACACAGGAATGGTGCTGCTGAAGCTGCTGTACGCATCGTAAAGAGAGCACTCCAGACCCTTGGAAGGGAGTCCGAGCTCACATACAGCGAGTTCCAGACAACTCTTCACATAGCAGCCAACCTGGCCAATGAGCGCCCAATTGACGCCAGAGTACAGAGCCGGGAAGACTCTATTCAATATATCACACCCAACACGCTCCTTCTTGGGCGGGCATCTCAAAGGGGAGATGTCCAAACATTCGACTTTGCCAGCTACCCCTACAAAAGACTCAGAGCAATGCAGTCAGAGGTGACCAAGTTCTGGAAGCATTGGAGCCAACTTGCTGGTCCCAACTTGTTTGTGAGAAGCAAGTGGCACACCGCTGAAAGAAATGTCGCTGTTGGGGACGTTTTCTGGCTGTGCGACCAAAATGCGCTAAGGGGGCAATTCAAGCTTGGCAGAGTCATTAGCACAAATGCCGACAGTAGAGGAGTCGTGAGGGACGTCAACATCAGGATCTTCCCAAACTACAATGTTCCGGTAACGAGACCAACAAAGGAAGCAAGAGCAAGTCGTCCGGTCCAAAGCGAACAGAAGGAGAAGATCCAGTCTACTATTCTTCACAGGGACGTCAGGCGGTTGGTTGTCCTACTCCCGACTGAAGACCAGAACATCCCTACGTAGACGTTAAAAACTCAAGTGGAATGGCAGTTTGCCTCGAAAGTTGGCGATCTCCTCAGTGGTTCCATGGGGAGATCGAGTGGGAGGTGTAAAGTCAAACGTGGAATTTAGATTATAGTAAAATATATATGTGTGTATATATATTAAAAAGAAATAATGTGGAGATAAATAAGTAGACTAGATAATAAACAGAAATTAGAAACGTTATTGCCGACACCTGAAAAGGGGGCGGAGCTATCGGCTCCGGAAGTAGCTGCGGGGAAAAGTAGAAATCTGACAGCGTGAGAAGCGTGACGCTGTGCAGAAATAACAGACACATCTGCAGACACGGAGAGGCAGCCGGTAAGGGAGAGACACTTTGTTGGTGATGGTCACCATATAGAATGACTCGTGCGCTGGAACGCGCGGCGCACCTCCGCAGCACATCTACGTGTGGCAGCGTTAAATGTTTGTAAACATGTTGGTGGAGGCACAGCTGATGCGGTGAAATGTCGCTTGTGTGTGGGTTGATGGCACGGGTGTTTTGATTTCATACAAAGGGTGCTTTCTGAAATGTGGCTTTTTTCTGTTTTATTTAAGGTTTTTCACCCTTAGTCGCGGAAAGGGAGCTTTGCTAAATGGGAGTTTTTTTTCAGTGAAATGGAAAATTTCGACTTCATGAACTGAATCTCAAAAATAAAAGGAGATAAAAAAGGGAAAAGTTGTTTTTTTCATTGGAGTGAAGTCCAGTTAAATCCGAGTGGATGGGTCAATCCCTTTCAAGTGGGGAAATGCACTGAACAGCTGACAGAACTTGACATTTTGTATCATCATTTAAACCGATAGTTAACTGTTTTACTTTTAGGGTCACCGGCACAATAAACGCATGCATAAAATATATAAGTGTTTGGTTTTACAGGGAAAGTCTATTATTTTTCCCCCTCACATTATAATTAGTCATAACATGTAACCTATTCCTATTCTTTGGTTCAGTTGTCTTTATAATTACATTTTGATTAATACTCAGTTACCAATCTGCAAAAATACCATCTCGTTCCTGATGAGCACACTTTACAATTTAAGTATGTTTGCATGAGCCCACGATCCACTGAAGCAATCTTTTCAGATGTGATGATTGATGTTTTACACCATGTTCAACGTGTATTTCTAGTGTTTCCAGAGGGTATTGAAGAGTTAGGAACACATGTAGACTCAAGCTGAGGAAGAGTCTCTTGTACTTGCTGCAGTTCTCATCTCATCTTTTCTAAGAAAGAATCAGACTTTCTCATCGGTTCATCCTGCTGTGGACTCGTTGGACCTGTTTCCTGGTTCACAGCCAACGCCGCGCTGCTCAAAAGACTTGTTGCTTTGTTGTCGCACTTTTTGTTGTGTGGATTGTGGTTTCTACTGGCTGTACTTTACTTTTTAAAATTAAAGATAAATCCATCACAACATATTGGTGTTTTATCTTTGTGTTTCTATTGTTGTCTGTTTAGACACAAACAATCAAAATAAGTGTTATTAGTAGTAATGTTTAGGATAGAAGCAGTAGTGTTAGAGCATGAAGTGATATTATTTGTGTAACAGGTAAAATAAGACGTATTACTGTTTGTCCTGTAGATTGAGCCCACATGACTGATATGCACTCAGTTTCTGTCTAACAGATTATTTCCCATCTGCCCCAGCTGCATTCCTGAACATTACTAAACAATCCGGACACGCAAGGTTAATTAAATAGCTTAAATTTAGCACCTCCCATACAACATGCAGCCATAAGTGCTTTACAAAAAGTATTTGATGAATAAAAAAGGTACATGAATAAAAAAACAGTGGGAATTAAAATGATCCAATAATAATAATAAATCTCATAATAATAAATCTTAATTGAAAAGTACATTTTATACATTTTTTTTTATAAAAGTATATTTTTTATATCTCTAGCTTGATGCCACATGATCGGCACTTTTCTGGAAAACTTACGACTCACGGAATCCACCAATTGCACCAAAACTACTGTCAGACAAAACCTCAAGATATCAACCATACTGCATCTTTTTCTAGCCAACAATCTCAAATATGACTTACTTAAGGATTAAACGATACCTGCTTGCTACGTGTTTGTGCATCTGCTTCAGCAGAGCCCCTCTGTTGTGGAACCAGAGGCGTTCAAGGTCCAGGAAGAAAGTTAGAGCATTTTAGCTCTCAGCGGACCTAAACCTACGGTACACGAAATCTGCACTAAATGAAGTACTAAACATATTCAACTTTACTTAATCAAAGTCAAACTTTGCAGAGATTGTTAAAACATAGTGATATTTTATAGTAGAAAAAAGTGATAATGAGCATCATTAACAAGAGGAAATACATCCTGGAAGTTTTTTTTCATCTTTTTTCTCTCTTGTGTTCTATCATCAACTAATAAACCAGTAACACATATCCTGTTAAATGAACCTCTTAACTGGTATCACAAGTGTTTTCTCTATATTATACCTTTATTTAATTATTCAAATAGCCCTTGTGGTTGAGGAAATATTCTGTACATAGTGTGGGGAGGCAAACCATTCAGAATTTTTTTTTTAAAAATGGCAGTGGCTTAACTTCATAGAGGATTTATCTTTGCATACTTTCAAATGTTCACAACAGGAAACAGTGAATCTGTTTGGAATACTGAGGCTTCATCTGGGAACAGACGAGTTCTACCGGTTCCTCTGAGTCTTGATCAGAAAACGCTCACACACCTGTTCCCGCCTTCAGGGTTAACGCCTCATGGCCAACGCTGCAGGTTTTGCAGAGGAGCTCAAGGTCGAGGGGAACGTCAGGCTCGTTTGACCCTGATGCTGCTGGAGGTCCAACATCCTGACATTGCTTTGTTCCTAATCAAATGGTGCGACTGTGGATCAGTGGTTAGCCTTTCAGTCAAAGGGTTGGTGGTTCAAACCCCATCTCTGCTAGTCTATGTTATTGTGTCCTTGAGCAAGACGCTTAACCCCCGTTGATGTGTTTACAGTGTATAGAGCATAAATCTAAGTCGCTTTGGATAAAAGCGTCACTGAAATGTAATGTCTAATAAGCTCTGAAGATCAAACGAGAAGCTACAACAGAACCACTTTCACACTTTGTCATATTTTTGGCACTTTCCTTCTTCAGTCAGATGGCTCCGCCCACTCGGCGTTGGCACACCTGACTGCTGGTAAAAACCGTCTCCGCTGAGACGATTTTATTTAAACACTTTGAGGACGAGTGCGGAAGCAGGAACTCGATCTGGTGAGTAGCTTAGATAATAAATATTTATGTGTTTATGTGGAGCCTACAACTTAAACTATTGTGTTGTTAATATTACAATTAGACTATTATTATAATTAATGTCATCATTATTGTTTTACTAAGAGAAAAGGTATGGATGTATTTTCAACTATGTGGAGAAAGTGACATTTTATGTCTTTCTCTCTTTATTTAGTTTCTCTTCACGCTGCAGAGTCAACTGAAGTAAGACATTTATTAAACTTTTTATTTCCTCACAATGTTTGAAAACAAAACCTATTTAACTGCACTGGTGTGTGTGTGTGTGTTCTGAATGAACCGAAAATATAATTATCTTTAAGTAAAGTTGGTCTAAGCAATACACAAATAAAAATTGGATTGCAGCTTTTATAATGTATTTAAGGCACAATTTTATAAACAGGTTTTGTATTCAGGTGTTTTAACTCTTTTTGTAAAAAGCATTAAAGTCAAATATCCTTCTAATAATGTAAAATATTATATTTGTAAAGTGATTAAAAAATGTGCTCAAAGGCAGTTAAAAAACATAAATAATAAAAGCCAGAAAAACAACAACAAGACATTATAAAAATATAAAAATTAAACATACATAGCTAGCACTACAGGTTAGATATGCATGTTTTTTAAGTGGGGGACGTCTGAGACAAGCCGTGACTAAAGTGGAAGAAGCTGGAGTCCAGGTCTCATACATATATTATATCTTAAACAGTCTCGTAGCATTATGATATTTGACGGCGTGCCGATGACTCAACAACTCGGCCGGCTGGTTGTCTGACACAGGAGCTTTTAGATTTTGGTTTGTCAAACTTGAATGACTCATAAGCAACAGGGTTCATGTTCTGTGTATGAAAGGGACACATGCGCATTGTTTACAGCTGAGGGAAGTACCTAAAGTAACCCGGACATTGTTTCTATGAACTTCAGCTAACGTGCTTTTCTTTCCTCAAACCGACAGGCTTCACCTCCAGAAGCAGAACTTCTCCTGCACAAAATGGCGAAATCATTAGCTGGTGAGTCTAATGAGACAAAATAAGGAACAATAAAATGCATTGTTATCCGTTTAAACATTGTTTGAATGTGAATCTAATCTAGTGAGATTAAGTATTGAACTGAACATGCTAAGTTTTGAAGAATCCTCCAACATTGTTATGTCTGTCAAATAATGGAAAATGGCCAAGAGCATTTACTGGCTGAGCAGCATTTCCCTTTTTTTACGTAACTTTTCTACAAATAAAGTAATTTTTTGAGAAAAAAATATTGTTTTGCCGGAATCATCTCCTCGTGGTTGCTGGCTATACCTTTGGTAAAATCGCCGACATCCTCAGTTGAACATATTATGCAATTCTACCACTGAGAGTGTGACTGAGGCCATTTTATTTTGTCTTTTTCTGAAAAGCCTGTAAAAAATAACAAGGGCCATTATTTTAGATGAAGTAGTAATATGAAATAAAACGTAAATAAAGTCCAGACTTTTATTAACGTTTTAAACTATAAATTATGTTTTTACATTGAAGTATGGAGAGTAACTATAGGCACAAAGATTAGTGTTTTTTTCTCTCCGTACACCGAAACCCTGTTCAACTGAAGTGGCCAATTTTTCGCGATTTTCTAAGAAACGGCCGGGCAAATCTATTAGATAAGTCATAGCACACGTTTCCTAATCAGGCCGCATGTTTTGATGTATTTTGCAATGCAGCGGGAGGAGATACGGTTCAAAGTTTTAAATGGATGATTATTAACAAGCCCACTGGAAAACAACCAGTGTGCTTGCGGCAGGCTTTAGAGCTGCTACACGAAATTATAAATTATTTTTGAATTATCTTTTCAGCATGTGTGATTAACATTCAGACACATAGTTGTAACATGATACTACTTTAAAGCATAATAAATGTTTTTTTTAATATCGACACCGACTTAATCTTCTGATTAGAAACAACCCAGTCGGCCAAATAAATAAATATAAATATGTTGGCACTGTACGATGTCAGAATGTTGATGATACGTTTCCTACGTTTCATATTGGCCTCGTACAGAAACGCTCTCGCCCTCTCAGATAAATAATACATTTTAATATATATATATATATATATATATATATATATATATATATATATATGTGTGTGTATATATATATATATATATATATATATATATATATATATATATATAGGCATATTTAATTTTGGCTGCAGATGGCGCTCTGACAATCCCAACATTTCTTCATGTCATGTGCTCAGGCCTGAATCGGCATCATCCATGAGGAGTTTTGGGCTGATTGCATGATGTGCATTGGAGTTACAGGTTTCTATCACATAGCGATCAGCCAAAATGGGTGTGTATTTGTGGCCACGTCATGTCGCAGCCATTGAGTGAAAATGGTCTTTAGATCATCCCTGATCAGAATTGCAGTCGATCGGATAAAAATTGTAAGAGGAGATATCTTTAGAAGAAACGGGGAGAAAGGCGAAAAATGACAAAAATGCGCCAAAAATCCCAAATTGCCCAAATTACTGTAGCGCCCCCCTATTGTTTGAATTGCACAACTGATTTATTGCATGTTAAGGGATGCAATGTGCACATACACAAAATGTTTGGAGTCATTAGTCCACATAGTTTTAATCTTATGAGTATTTAAAAATAAGACACGCCCCTAAGTGGTTAATTGGTCTGATTTTCCTCAACACAATGAGATAGTCAAAATCTTTCAACGCAATCTTTAAGATATAGCTCCATTCATGATGTCAAGAAAATTTGGTACGAATCGGACAAAACGTTCTAGGATAAAAGTGAAAATACATGTTCTTCACAAAATTCAAAATGGCGGAACATTTTGGCGGTGGACTTTCTGGGTCTGAGAAGCTTTTTTGTAGAGCAGGTGGAGCTGGACATGTGTGAAGTGTTTCAAGTCAATCTAACGATTTGGGCGAGGGGCGTCGCTGGTCCAATTTCCAGGGGGCGCTAGAGAGCCATTTTTTAAAGGTTTTTTTTGCGCCTATATCAGATGACGATGTTCACCAGGCCTGACAAGCGGTCACAAATTGGAGAGTTTTGGAGTATGACAAGTCCCCCAAAACCGCGCCCAACGTTCCCCTAACAGTTACAATAGGGTCCTCTCGGGACTGACTAATCAGTTGCTCGGACCCTAACAAGATAGAAAGAAACCTGTTTTCATTATTGTCATCAATAAAAAGAGAATTATGACAATGTCTCATCAAACTTTTTGTCCTCGTTGTTTTACAGTGTCTGAGTTAAGGATTGTGATTATTGGAAAAAGTCCAAATGAAAATACAAAACTGACCAACGTCATCACGGGAAAACGAGATAGTTCACTTCCAACCAAGTCCAAGCGAGTTGTCTGTGTCACCAGCGAGTGGAAGAAGCAAAACCTGATGGTGGTGAAAACAACAGACATCTTCAGTGTGCAGGAAAACACGGTAAAGCACAAAATGAAGACTTGGGTTGCGCAATGCCCCCCCGGACCCAACGCCCTGCTGCTGTTAGTGAATCCCTCTGACTTCACCGAGCGGGACCAACAAAAGATCAAGGTAATGATGAACTTCTTTGGACCAGATGCCTTTAAACACGCAATGGTCGTCACAACGGAACATGAACAGATGGAATGGAATTCCTCAGTTAATGAACTCCTCGAGGAATGCGGACAAAGGCAGCACCGAATCATCTTCGACAAAGACGAGTTTCCTCTCTGTGATCGTCAAGAGTTGATGGAGAAAATTGAGAAGATGGTGGATGAAAACAGAGGGCGATATTTAACCTCTGTTGAAGAGACCGATACTATTGTCTCGCCTGTGAGTGCAAAACCTTCCCTGAACCTGGTGTTGTGTGGGAGACATGAAGCCTGGAAGACCTCAGTGGCCAAAGCCATTCTGGGACAAAGACAGTTCGGTCCACCTGTCGACTCGTCAGAGTGGGTTAAACATCAGGGAGAGGTGAGTGGACGTCGGGTTTCTCTGGTGGAGCTGCCGGCCTTGTGTGGAAAACCTCAAGAGAAAGTGAGGAAGGAATCCCTCAGATGTATCTCCCTCTGTGACCCTGAGGGCGTCCATGCCTTCATCCTGGTCCTTCCTGTGGGTGCCCAAAGCGAGGAAGACAAGAAAGAGTTGGAGACCATCAAGAAGACGTTTGGCTTCAGAGTCAATAGTTTCATCAGGATTCTTCTGACTGTGAAAGATGATCCCAGCGCTCAAAAGGAAGAGAGGTTTCTTCACAAAAACAGAGATATCCAAGAGTTCCTTCAGAGCGGCGGTGGACAATATCTTGTCTGCGACGTTGAGGACAAGCACCAGGTGTCTGAAGTTTTACGCAGAGTAGAAGAAATGAGAGGCGTGGGACGCGGAAGCTTCACCGAAGATATGTTTCCCAGGACGGTTATAAGACAATCAACAAATGCTGATAGTTATACAAATCTGAGGGAAAAGTTTCAAAAGATGGGGCCAGGAACAATGTCTCTGAGACCGAAAAGCTATCTTAGGGAGGAGACGAGAACAGCGACTCCTCTGAAGGATCCGAGACCAGTCTCCACTTGGAAGAAGCCGAGATCAGTCTCCACTCCTGAGGAGCCGAGAAGAGAATCTCCCAGGAAGGAGCAGAGTTGGGAGTGTCTCAGGATGGTGCTGGTTGGGAAGACCGGTTGTGGAAAGAGTGCTGTTGGAAACACAATTTTGGGAAAAGAATGCTTTGATTCCAAATCTTATCAAAAATCAGTGACCAAGTGTTGCCAGAAAGTAACCGGGAAGATCAATGGGCGTCTTGTCGCCGTGGTGGACACCCCCGGCTTATTCGACACCACCCTGGAGAACGAGGCCATCAAAGAGGAGCTGGTGAAATGCGTTTCCTTGTTGGCTCCAGGACCTCACGTCTTCTTGCTGGTGCTGCAGATCGGACGCTTCACACAAGAGGAGAAAGACACCGTGGAGCTGATCAAGGACTTCTTTGGTGAGAATTCAAAAAACTACATCATCGTTTTATTCACCAGAGGAGACGACCTCAAAAAACAAACAATTGAGAGCTACATGGGAGACGATCCTGACAGCGACCTAAGAAAACTGACTGCTGAATGTGGGGGGAGATACCACGTCTTCAATAACAACGATGAAGGGAATCGTTCTCAAGTCAGCGAGCTGCTGACCAAGGTGGAGTCAATGGTGAAGGAAAACGGCGGTGGCTACTTCACCTCGGTTATGTTCCAAGGAGCCGAGGAAGACCGAGAAAAGAAGGTTGAGAAGCATTTGAGGGACATCGAAAGACAATATCGGGAGGAAATGACGATGCTAGTTTCAGCGCTTGACCAAGAAAGAGAAGAGAGAGCCAAAGAACGGGAGGAACACATGAAGAAGCTGGAGCTAATGGAGCGAGAGAGAGAGATGGTGAAGGAGGAAGAGAGAAGGAGCAAGAAACAACAGGACGACACTGAACGACAGCAGTGGGAAGAGAAAATCCAAACTCTGGAAGAAAAACTACAATACTCGGAGAAGACTAGATCCACTGAGAGGAAGCTGTTGCTGGCAAGAGAAGACGCAAGGCGAGGAAAAGAGAATTGGGAGCGAGAGAGAAAAGCTTGGTGGGAGAACCAAAAACGAGAAGAACAGAGGAGACAACAGGAGAGAAGGCAAGATGAAGAGATGCTCACAAGAGAACACGAGGAGAAAGAACGCAAAGAGTTGAGCGAGCTCTCAGAGGAGAGGAGGGAGGAAATCAGGAGAAAGGAAGAGGCCAAAAAGGAAGAATTCTGCGACTTCACCGAGACGTACACCGCAGATATGATCGCCCAGATGGAAAAGAACGAACAGGAAATTAAGGATCTGAAGATGAAGCAACAAAACAAAAACGAGTTGATAATCAGACAGATGAGCAGAAACAAGGTCTTTCAGAGGGAGTTGAAGGAATTGAAGACGAAGCAAGAAAAACAAATGAAGGAGCTGAAGATGGAACTGTTCTCCGACGACAAGGATCATCTGAACAAGAAGATCGACGACCTGACGGAAATACACGAGGCAGAAATCAACATATGGATAGAAAAAAACATGGAGAACGCCGTACAAGGACGTTGTTCCATTTTATGAGATGTTTTTTCGTATCAAACTGGTTGATTTAACCTGAGATGTCTGACGTGAAACAACAACAAATTACAAATGTTCACCAAAGTGCAAATGTCTGAACACAGTGAACACATGTAGTGCTCAGACCTTCTTTGACTTCAGACATCTTGAGTATAAAAGCTTATTGCTCTAAACTTCATATAACATTCATTGTGTCAGCGTAACAGACATTATCATTTATCATTTTGTATCATCATTTAAACCGATAGTTAACTGTTTTACTTTTAGGGTCACCGGCACAATAAACGCATGCATAAAATATATAAGTGTTTGGTTTTACAGGGAAAGTCTATTATTTTTCCCCCTCACATTATAATTAGTCATAACATGTAACCTATTCCTATTCTTTGGTTCAGTTGTCTTTATAATTACATTTTGATTAATACTCAGTTACCAATCTGCAAAAATACCATCTCGTTCCTGATGAGCACACTTTACAATTTAAGTATGTTTGCATGAGCCCACGATCCACTGAAGCAATCTTTTCAGATGTGATGATTGATGTTTTACACCATGTTCAACGTGTATTTCTAGTGTTTCCAGAGGGTATTGAAGAGTTAGGAACACATGTAGACTCAAGCTGAGGAAGAGTCTCTTGTACTTGCTGCAGTTCTCATCTCATCTTTTCTAAGAAAGAATCAGACTTTCTCATCGGTTCATCCTGCTGTGGACTCGTTGGACCTGTTTCCTGGTTCACAGCCAACGCCGCGCTGCTCAAAAGACTTGTTGCTTTGTTGTCGCACTTTTTGTTGTGTGGATTGTGGTTTCTACTGGCTGTACTTTACTTTTTAAAATTAAAGATAAATCCATCACAACATATTGGTGTTTTATCTTTGTGTTTCTATTGTTGTCTGTTTAGACACAAACAATCAAAATAAGTGTTATTAGTAGTAATGTTTAGGATAGAAGCAGTAGTGTTAGAGCATGAAGTGATATTATTTGTGTAACAGGTAAAATAAGACGTATTACTGTTTGTCCTGTAGATTGAGCCCACATGACTGATATGCACTCAGTTTCTGTCTAACAGATTATTTCCCATCTGCCCCAGCTGCATTCCTGAACATTACTAAACAATCCGGACACGCAAGGTTAATTAAATAGCTTAAATTTAGCACCTCCCATACAACATGCAGCCATAAGTGCTTTACAAAAAGTATTTGATGAATAAAAAAGGTACATGAATAAAAAAACAGTGGGAATTAAAATGATCCAATAATAATAATAAATCTCATAATAATAAATCTTAATTGAAAAGTACATTTTATACATTTTTTTTTATAAAAGTATATTTTTTATATCTCTAGCTTGATGCCACATGATCGGCACTTTTCTGGAAAACTTACGACTCACGGAATCCACCAATTGCACCAAAACTACTGTCAGACAAAACCTCAAGATATCAACCATACTGCATCTTTTTCTAGCCAACAATCTCAAATATGACTTACTTAAGGATTAAACGATACCTGCTTGCTACGTGTTTGTGCATCTGCTTCAGCAGAGACCCTCTGTTGTGGAACCAGAGGCGTTCAAGGTCCAGGAAGAAAGTTAGAGCATTTTAGCTCTCAGCGGACCTAAACCTACGGTACACGAAATCTGCACTAAATGAAGTACTAAACATATTCAACTTTACTTAATCAAAGTCAAACTTTGCAGAGATTGTGAAAACATAGTGATATTTTATAGTAGAAAAAAGTGATAATGAGCATCATTAACAAGAGGAAATACATCCTGGAAGTTTTTTTCATCTTTTTTCTCTCTTGTGTTCTATCATCAACTAATAAACCAGTAACACATATCCTGTTAAATGAACCTCTTAACTGGTATCACAAGTGTTTTCTCTATATTATACCCTTTATTTAATTATTCAAATAGCCCTTGTGGTTGAGGAAATATTCTGTACATAGTGTGGGGAGGCAAACCATTCAGAATTTTTTTTTTTTTTAAATGGCAGTGGCTTAACTTCATAGAGGATTTATCTTTGCATACTTTCAAATGTTCACAACAGGAAATAGTTTGGAATCTGTTTGGATTCCTGAGGCTTCATCTGGGAACAGACGAGTTCTACCGGTTCCTCTGAGTCTTGATCAGAAACCGCTCACACACCTGTTTCCGCCTTCAGGGTTAACGCCTCATGGCCAACGCTGCAGGTTTTGCAGAGGAGCTCAAGGTCGAGGGGAACGTCAGGCTCGTTTGACCCTGATGCTGCTGGAGGTCCAACATCCTGACATTGCTTTGTTCCTAATCAAATGGTGCGACTGTGGATCAGTGGTTAGCCTTTCAGTCAAAGGGTTGGTGGTTCAAACCCCATCTCTGCTAGTCTATGTTATTGTGTCCTTGAGCAAGACGCTTAAACCCCGTTGATGTGTTTACAGTGTATAGAGCATAAATCTAAGTCGCTTTGGATAAAAGCGTCACTGAAATGTAATGTCTAATAAGCTCCGAAGATCAAACGAGAAGCTACAACAGAACCACTTTCACACTTTGTCATATTTTTGGCACTTTCCTTCTTCAGTCAGATGGCTCCGCCCACTCGGCGTTGGCACACCTGACTGCTGGTAAAAACCGTCTCCACTGAGACGATTTTATTTAAACACTTTGAGGACGAGTGCGGAAGCAGGAACTCGATCTGGTGAGTAGCTTAGATAATAAATATTTATGTGTTTATGTGGAGCCTACAACTTAAACTATTGTGTTGTTAATATTACAATTAGACTATTATTATAATTAATGTCATCATTATTGTTTTACTAAGAGAAAAGGTATGGATGTATTTTCAACTATGTGGAGAAAGTGACATTTTATGTCTTTCTCTCTTTATTTAGTTTCTCTTCACGCTGCAGATTCCACTGAAGTAAGACATTCATAAAACTTTTTATTTCCTCACAATGTTTGAAAACAAAACCTATTTAACTGCACTGGTGTGTGTGTGTGTGTGTTCACAATGAACCGAAAATATAATTATCTTTAAGTAAAGTTGGTCTCAGCAATACACAAATAAAAATTGGATTGCAGCTTTTCTAATGTATTTAAGGCACTATTTTATAAACAGGTTTTGTATTCAGGTGTTTTAACTCTTTTTGTAAAAAGCATTAAAGTCAAATATCCTTCTAATAATGTAAAATATTATATTTGTAAAGTGATTAAAAAATGTGCTCAAAGGCAGTTAAAAAACATAAATAATAAAAGCCAGAAAAACAACAACAAGACATTATAAAAATATAAAAATTAAACATACATAGCTAGCACTACAGGTTAGATATGCATGATTTTTAAGTGGGGGACGTCTGAGACAAGCCGTGACTAAAGTGGAAGAAGCTGGAGTCCAGGTCTCATACATATATTATATCTTAAACAGTCTCATAGCATTATGATATTTGACGGCGTGCCGATGACTCAACAACTCGGCCGGCTGGTTGTCTGACACAGGAGCTTTTAGATTTTGATTTGTCAAACTTGAATGACTCATAAGCAACAGGGTTCATGTTCTGTGTATGAAAGGGACACATGCGCATTGTTTACAGCTGAGGGAAGTACCTAAAGTAACCCGGACATTGTTTCTATGAACTTCAGCTAACGTGCTTTTCTTTCCTCAAACCGACAGGCTTCACCTCCAGAAGCAGAACTTCTCCTGCACAAAATGGCGAAATCATTAGCTGGTGAGTCTAATGAGACAAAATAAGGAACAATAGAAATGCATTGTTATCCGTTTAAACATTGTTTGAATGTGAATCTAATCTAGTGAGATTAAGTATTGAACTGAACATGCTAAGTTTTGAAGAATCCTCCAACATTGTTATGTCTGTCAAATAATGGAAAATGGCCAAGAGCATTTACTGGCTGAGCAGCATTTCCCTTTTTTTCTTTTACGTAACTTTTCTACAAATAAAGTAATTTTTTGAGAAAAAAATATTGTTTCGCCGGAATCATCTCCTCGTGGTTGCTGGCTATACCTTTAGTAAAATCGCCGACATCCTCAGTTGAACATATTATGCAATTCTACCACTGAGAGTGTGACTGAGGCCATTTTATTTTGTCTTTTTCTGAAAAACCTGTAAAAAATAACGAGAGCCATTATTTTAGAAGAAGTAGTAATATGAAATAAAACATAAATAAAGTCCAGACTTTTATTAACGTTTTAAACTATAAATTATGTTTTTACATTGAAGTATGGAGAGTAACTATAGGCACAAAGATTAGTGTTTTTTTCTCTCCGTACACCGAAACCCTGTTCAACTGAAGTGGCCAATTTTTCGCGATTTTCTAAGAAACGGCCGGGCAAATCTATTAGATAAGTCATAGCACACGTTTCCTAATCAGGCCGCATGTTTTGATGTATTTTGCAACGCAGCGGGAGGAGATACGGTTCAAAGTTTTAAATGGATGATTATTAACAAGCCCACTGGAAAACAACCAGTGTGCTTGCGGCAGGCTTTAGAGCTGCTACACGAAATTATAAATTATTTTTGAATGATCTTTTCAGCATGTGTGATTAACATTCAGACACATAGTTGTAACATGATACTACTTTAAAGCATAATAAAAAAAAAATTTAATATCGACACCGACTTAATCTTCTGATTAGAAACAACCCAGTCGGCCAAATAAATAAATATAAATATGTTGGCACTGTACGATGTCAGAATGTTGATGATACGTTTCCTACGTTTCATATTGGCCTCGTACAGAAACGCTCTCGCCCTCTCAGATAAATAATACATTTTTATATATATATATATATATATATATATATATATATATATATATATATATATATATATATATATATATATAGGCATATTTAATTTTGGCTGCAGATGGCGCTCTGACAATCCCAACATTTCTTCATGTCATGTGCTCAGGCCTGAATCGGCATCATCCATGAGGAGTTTTGGGCTGATTGCATGATGTGCATTGGAGTTACAGGTTTCTATCACATAGCGATCAGCCAAAATGGGTGTGTATTTGTGGCCACGTCATGTCGCAGCCATTGAGTGAAAATGGTCTTTAGATCATCCCTGATCAGAATTGCAGTCGATCGGATAAAAATTGTAAGAGGAGATATCTTTAGAAGAAACGGGGAGAAAGGCGAAAAATGACAAAAATGCGCCAAAAATCCCAAATTGCCCAAATTACTGTAGCGCCCCCTATTGTTTGAATTGCACAACTGATTTATTGCATGTTAAGGGATGCAATGTGCACATACACAAAATGTTTGGAGTCATTAGTCCACATAGTTTTAATCTTGTGAGTATTTAAAAATAAGACACGCCCCTAAGTGGTTAATTGGTCTGATTTTCCTCAACGCAATGAGATAGTCAAAATCTTTCAACGCAATCTTTAAGATATAGCTCCATTCATGATGTCAAGAAAATTTGGTACGAATCGGACAAAACGTTCTAGGATAAAAGCGAGCAACTGACTAGTCAGTTGCTCGGACCCTAAGAAGATAGAAAGAAACCTGTTTTCATTATTGTCATCAATAAAAAGAGAATTATGACAATGTCTCATCAAACTTTTTGTCCTCGTTGTTTTACAGCGTCTGAGTTAAGGATTGTGATTATTGGAAAAAGTCCAAATGAAAATACAAAACTGACCAACGTCATCACGGGAAAAGGAGATAGTTCACTTCCAACCAAGTCCAAGCCAGTTGTCTGTGTCACCAGCGAGTGGAAGAAGCAAAACCTGATGGTGGTGAAAACAGCAGACATCTTCAGTGTGCAGGAAAACAAGGTAAAGCACAAAATGAAGACTTGGGTTGCGCAATGCCCCCCCGGACCCAACGCCCTGCTGCTGTTAGTGAATCCCTCTGACTTCACCGAGCGGGACCAACAAAAGATCAAGGTAATGATGAACTTCTTTGGACCAGATGCCTTTAAACACGCAATGGTCGTCACAACGGAACATGAACAGATGGAATGGAATTCCTCAGTTAATGAACTCCTCGAGGAATGCGGACAAAGGCAGCACCGAATCATCTTCGACAAAGACGAGTTTCCTCTCTGTGATCGTCAAGAGTTGATGGAGAAAATTGAGAAGATGGTTGGTGAAAACAGAGGGCGATACTTAATCTTTGTTGAAGAGACCGATACTATTGTCTCGCCTGTGAGTGCAAAACCTTCCCTGAACCTGGTGTTGTGTGGGAGACATGAAGCCTGGAAGACCTCAGTGGCCAAAGCCATTCTGGGACAAAGACAGTTCGGTCCACCTGTCGACTCGTCAGAGTGGGTTAAACATCAGGGAGAGGTGAGTGGACGTCGGGTTTCTCTGGTGGAGCTGCCGGCCTTGTGTGGAAAACCTCAAGAGGAAGTGAGGAAGGAATCCCTCAGGTGTATCTCCCTCTGTGACCCTGAGGGCGTCCATGCCTTCATCCTGGTCCTTCCTGTGAGTGCCCAAAGCGAGGAAGACAAGAAAGAGTTGGAGACCATCAAGAAGACGTTTGGCTTCAGAGTCAATAATTTCATCAGGATTCTTCTGACTGTGGAAGATGATCCCAGCGCTCAAAACGAAGAGAGGTTTCTGCAGGAAAACAGAGACATCCTAGAACTCCTCCAGAACTGCGGTGGACAATATCTTGTCTGCGACATAGAGGACAAGCACCAGGTGTCTGAAGTTTTACGCAGAGTAGAAGACATGAGAGGTTTGGGATGTGGAAGCTTCACCAAAGATATGTTTCCTCCAAAGAAACCGGTTAGAAGGCAATCAACAAATGTGGATAATTATACAAATCTGAGGGAAACGTTTCAAAGGATGGGGATAGGAACAATGTCTCTAAGACGGAAAAGCTATCCTAGCAAGGAGACGAGAACAGAGATTCTTTTGAAAGAGCCGAGAAGAGAATCTCCCAGGAAGGAGCAGAGTAGGGAGTGTCTCAGGATCGTGCTGGTAGGGAAGACCGGTTGTGGAAAGAGTGCTGTTGGAAACACAATGTTGGGCTACGAATTGTTTGATTCCAAAACTAGTCAAAAATCAGTGACTAAGTGTTGCCAGAAAGAAACCAGGGAGATCAATGGGCGTGTCGTCGCCGTGGTGGACACCCCCGGCTTGTACGACACTACCCTGACCAACGAGGCCATCAAAGAGGAGCTGGTGAAATGCGTTTCCTTGTTGGCTCCAGGACCTCACGTCTTCTTGCTGGTGCTGCAGATCGGACGCTTCACACAAGAGGAGAAAGACACCGTGGAGCTGATCAAGGACTTCTTTGGTGAGAATTCAAAAAACTACATCCTCCTTTTATTCACCAGAGGAGACGACCTCAAAAACCAAACAATTGAGAGCTACCTGGCAGAAGATGAGGACAGCGCCTTAAGAAAACTGACGGCTGAATGTGGGGGGAGATACCACGTCTTCAATAACAACGATAAAGAGAATCGTTCTCAAGTCAGCGAGCTGCTGACCAAGGTGGAGTCAATGGTGAAGGAAAACGGCGGCAGCTACTTCACCTCGGATATGTTCCAAGGAGCCGAGGAAGACTATGAAAAGAAGGTTGAGAAGCAGCTGAGGGAGATCGAACGACAACATCGGGAAGAAATGACGATGCTAGCTTCAGCACTTGACCAAGAAAGAAAAGAGAGAGCCAAAGAATGGGAGGATCACATGAAGAAGCTGGAGCTAATGGAGCGAGAGAGAGAAAGGGTGAAGGAGGAAGAGAGAAGGAGCAAGAAACAGCAGGACGACACTGAACGACAGCAGTGGGAAGAGAAAATCCAAACTCTGGAACAACAATACTTGGAGAAGACTAGATCCACTGAGAGGAAGCTGTTGCTGACAAGTGAAGACGCAAGGCGAGGAAAAGAGACTTGGGAGCGAGAGAGAAAAGCGTGGTGGGAGAACCAAAAACGAGAAGAACAGAGGAGACAACAGGAGAGAAGGCAAGATGAAGAGATGCTCACAAGAGAACACGAGGAGAAAGAACGCAAAACGTTGAGAGAGCTCTTCGAGAAGAGGAGGGAGGAAATCAGGAGAAAGGAAGAGGCCAAAAAGGAAGAATTCTACGACTTCACCGAGACGTACACCGCAGATATAATCGCCCAGATGGAAAAGAACGAACAGGAAATTAGGAATCTGCAGATGAGGCAACAAAACAAAAACGAGTTGATAATCGTACAGATGAACAAAAACATTGTCTATCAGAGGGAGATGAAGAAATTGAAGACGAAACAAGAAGAACAAATGAGGAAGCTGAAGATGGAATTGTTCTACAAAGACAAGGATCATTTGAACAAGGAGATCAACGACCTGAAGGAAATACACGAGGCAGAAATCAACATATGGATAGAAAGAAACACGGAGAAAGCCATAAAAGGACATTGTTCCATTTTATGAGACGTTTGTTGTTTCAGCTGCAAATCCAGGAATCTTTTGCTTTTTTCGTATCAAACTGGTTGATTTAACCTCAGATGTCTGATGTGAAACAACAACAAATTACAAATGTTCACCAAAGTGCAAATGTCTGAACACAGTGAACACATCTAGTGCTCAGACCTTCTTTGACTTCAGACATCTTGAGTATAAAAGTTGATTGCTTTTAACTTCGTGTAACATTCATTGTGTCAGCGTAACAGACATTATCATTTATCATTTTATATCATCATTTAAACCGATAGTTAACTGTTTTACTTTTAGGGTCACCGGCACAATAAACGCATGCATAAAATATATAAATGTTTGGTTTTACAGGGAAAGTCTATTATTTTTCCCCCTCACATTATAATTAGTCATAACATGTAACCTATTCCTATTCTTTGGTTCAGTTGTCTTTATAATTACATTTTGGTTAATACTCAGTTACCAATCTGCAAAAATACCATCTCGTTCCTGATGAGCACACTTTACAATTTAAGTATGTTTGCATGAGCCCACGATCCACTGAAGCAATCTTTTCAGATGTGATGATTGATGTTTTACACCATGTTCAACGTGTATTTCTAGTGTTTCCAGAGGGTATTGAAGAGTTAGGAACACATGTAGACTCAAGCTGAGGAAGAGTCTCTTGTACTTGCTGCAGTTCTCATCTCATCTTTTCTAAGAAAGAATCAGACTTTCTCATCGGTTCATCCTGCTGTGGACCCGTTGGACCTGTTTCCTGGTTCACAGCCAACGCCGCGCTGCTCAAAAGACTTGTTGCTTTGTTGTCGCACTTTTTGTTGTGTGGATTGTGGTTTCTGCTGGCTGTACTTTACTTTTTAAAATTAAAGATAAATCCATCACAACATATTAGTGTTTTATCTTTGTGTTTCTATTGTTGTCTGTTTAGACACAAACAATCAAAATAAGTGTTATTAGTAGTAATATTTAGGATAGAAGCAGTAGTGTTAGAGCATGAAGTGATAATATTATATTGTTTGTATAATAGGTAAAATAAGACGTTTCACTGTTTGTCATGTAGATTGAGCCCACATGACTGATATGCACTCAGTTTCTGTCTAACAGATTATTTCCCATCTGTGGATCAGTGGTTAGCCTTTCAGTCAAAGGGTTGGTGGTTCAAACCCCATCTCTGCTAGTCCATGTCGTTGTGTCCTTGAGCAAGACGCTTAACCCCCCGTTGATGTGTTTACAGTGTATAGAGCATAAATCTACGTCACTTTAGATAAAAGCATCAACTAAATAAAATGTAATGTCTAATCAGCTCTGAAGATCAATCGAAAGGCTTCGACAGAAAAGCTGTCATACTTTTGGCACGTTCCTTCTCTCAGCGTGTCCTTGCCAGTCAGATGGCTCCGCCCACTTGGCGTTGGCACACCTGACTGCTGGCAGAAAGAAAACTCTCTGCTGAGCCGACTTTATTTAAACACTTTGAGGACGAGTGCGGCAGCAGGAACTCTATCTGGTGAGTAGCTTAGACGGATGAATAAACACACACACACATATATATATATATATATATATATATATATATATATATGTGTGTGTGTGTGTGTGTGTGTGTGTGGAGCCTACAACTTGAACTATTGTGATGTTAATATTACATTTAGACTATTATTATCCTTACTGTCATCATTATTGTATTACTAAGAGAAATAGTATGGAGGTGTTTTCAACTATGTGGAGAAAGTGACATTTTATGTCTTTCTGTCTTCATTCAGTTTTTCTTCACGCTGCAGAGTCAACTGAAGTAAGACATTCATTAAACTTTTTATTATGAGGCCTATATTCTCACAATGTTTGAAAAAAAATATATTTAACTGCACTGGTGTGTGTGTGTGTGTGTGTGTGTGTGTGTGTGTGTGTGTGTGTGTGTGTGTGTTCAGAATAACCCAAAAATAGAAGTTGGTCTTGGCAATAAAAAAATACAAATTGGATTGTAGCATCTATATTATATTTAAGGCACTATTTTATATACAGGTGTTGTATTCAGGTGTTTCAACTATTTTTGTAGAAAGGATTAAAGTCAAATATTCTTCTAATAATGTAAAATATTATAGTTGTATAGTGATTTAAAAAGGTACTTTACATGGTAACAACATAAGCAATAAAATCTAGAAGAAATAAGCAAGACATAATAACAGTTAAAAAAAAAACAGCTAGCACTACAGGTAAAACACATATTTTTAAGTGTGTTTTTCTAAGTGGGGAACGTCTGAGACAAGCCGTGACTAAAGTGGAAGAAGTTGGAGTCCAGGCCTCATACATATAATGTATCTTAAACAGTCTTACGGCATTATGACATTTGACGGCGTGCCGAGGACTCAACAACTCGGTCGGCTGGTTATCTGACACAGGAGCTTTTAGATTTTGGATTTGTGTCAAAGTTTAATGACTCATAAGCAACAGGGTTTGTACTCAGTGTATCTGAGGGACACATGCACATTGTTTGGGTCATTCTACAAAACGTGTGCCATTTGATTCCAGAGCATTTCATGAGCTTCAAAAGATGTAAAAAATAGTCAAAATGTATTCCAAAAGTTCAAGGTTTTTAACGGTAGTGTTGTTAATTACATGATTGATGTTTTAATGGCATTGCAAAAGCAAAACAAACACTTTTGCAATTTTTTGGGGAATTTGCATTTCACTTAACTTAAAAAAGTTATTTCTAAACAAAAACTTTGTTATGCTAAGGATTAAAGTTATGCCCCTGACACTATACAATATATTTATTCAAAATAAATCATTATCTTTTGCAGAAAAAAGTCCCCCATTTTGTCTTACAACCCCGTAACAGTTTCTGCCTATTAAGAATGCACTGTATCTTTAAATGATATCACAGAGAGGAAGTGACATCATTTGAACCCTTGCAGGAGTCAAGCTCAAGAGCAGGCAAGTTCCCACATTATTTTACATTGTTTATTTACTGTTTGTATGTGTTAGACATGGTCCGTCAAGCTTAGCCTTACAGCCCTGTAACGTATAACAGATAGGGAAACTTTAGGGATTTTTTTAAAATCCACTTGTAATGTAAAGAAAATTATATTTTAGTCTGATTAGTGTAGTTGCTAGCTCAGCTAGTTGACCACATAGTGAGCTACAGACATTTTAAGTTGAAATTTACCACACCGTAACATTTTAACTGCTGGGTCATAATACAATAGATATGATTTTAGGGATTTAATATCTGAGGTGGAAAAACATGTTTTTTGGAGGTCTACTATGCCTTTCATAATGTGTGTCTAAAAAAACTGTTTTTCCTTGGAAAAAAATGTAAAATTTGAAAGTGGACAAGGCACCCGTTTCGTAGAATAACCCGTTTACAGCTGAGGGAAATACCGAAAGTAACCCGGACATTGTTTCTGGAAAGTTCAGCTAACGTGCTTTTCTTTCCTTAAACCGACAGGCTTCACCTCCAAAAGCGGAACTTCTCCTGCACAAAATGGCGAAATCATTAGCTGGTGAGTCTTACGAGACAAAAAAAGGAACAATAAAATGCATTGTGGTCCGTTTAAACATTGTTTGAATGTGAATCTAATCTAGTGAGATTAAGTATTGAACTGAACATGCTAGATTTTGAAGAATCCTCCAGCATTGTTACATCTGTCAAATAATGGAAAATGGCCAAGAGCATTTACTGGCTGAGCAGCATTTCCCTTTTTTTACGTAACTTTTCTACAAATAAAGTAATTTTTTGAGAAAAAAATGTTTTGTTGCCGAAATCATCTCCTCGTGGTTGCTGGCTATACCTTTGGTAAAATCGCTGACATCCTCAGTTGAACATATTATGCAATTCTACCACTGAGAGTGTGACTGAGGCCGTTTTATTTTGTCTTTTTCTGAAAAACCTGTAAAAAATAACGAGGGCCATTATTTTAGGTGATGCTAACCTCGACCTGGAGTCAGATTAGAGAAGCTGGCCTTCTTAGTTATGAGCTTCTTGTACTCAACTCAAGGCAGAGGTTAAGTGAAGTAGTAATATGAAATAAAACATTCACTACTCTGCCTCTCCCACACAAACCAGCTGAAGTATTTTAAAGGAGAGGCAGAGTGGATTTAAAATAACAAACCTGTCAAACATCCTGTATGTCATCAAAAACTATGACTCAGGAGGCCAATATATATAAATCATGAGAGAGATAAGACTTGTGTGAACGTTGAGGTGTCTTTAAAAGTTTATGGAACTAAAACTGTGGTCCAATTTAACATGGAGTCCAATGGAGCAGTTGGTTGGACTTCATGTCGCTTTCAGGCTTTTTGACAAAAAAGTCTAAGTCTGTTGGATTTTATTAACACATGTGTATGACGAGCACAATTTTTCTTAGGTTTTGAGACAACAATGGTTCTTGTCTTAACTCTGCAACGGCATCGCATGCTCTGAGCTGCTCAATACACATCCATTAAAAAGTCAGAAACTGTCCCAGAATGTTTCTAAACTTGAACAATGATTACATGAAAATTGTGCTAGCTATCAAAATGCCAATTTGGCCAAATAAAGTCCAGACTTTTATTAACATTTTAAACTTGAAACCATGTTTCTATATTAAAGTATGGAGAGTAACTATGGGCACAAATATTAGTGTTTTTTTTTTCTCTTCACACCGAAACCCCATTTAGGTGAATTGGCCAATTTTTCGAGGTTTTCTGAGAAACAGCTGGGCAAATCTCTCAGATAAGTCACAGCACACGATTTCTGATCAGGCCGCATGTTCTCATGTATTTTGACGCATGCGCGTGCAACACAGCGGGAGGAGATACGGTTCAAAGTTTTAAATGGACGATTATTAACAAGCCCACTGGAAAACAACCAGTGTGCTTGCTGCAAGCTTTAGAGCTGCCACACAGAATTATAAATAGTCCTTATGAATAGAAATAAATCAATAGAAATTATTTTTGAATTCTCTTTTCAGAATGTGTGATTAATATTTAGACACATAGCTGTGACATGATACTACTTTAAAGCATAACGAATGTTTTTTTTTAATATTGACAACGACTTAGATGGATCTTTTGATTAGAAACAACCCAGTCGGCCAAATAAATAAATATAGATGTGTTGGAACTGTACGTTGTCTAAATTTTTATGATACATTTCCTACATCTCGTATCGGCCTTGCACAGAAATGCTCTCGCCCTCTCAGATAAATAATACATTGAATACAAGATAGGCAGAAACCTGTTTTCATTATTGTCATCAATAAAAAGAGAATTATGACAATTTCTCATCAAACTTTTTGTCCTCATTGTTTTACAGTGTCTGAGTTAAGGATTGTAATTATTGGAAAAAGTCCAAATGAAAATACAAAACTGACCAACGCCATCACGGGAAAACCAGATAGTTCACTTCCAACCAAGTCCAAGCGAGTTGTCTGTGTCACCAGCGAGTGGAACAAACAAAACCTGATGGTGGTGAAAACAGCAGACATCTTCAGTGTGCAGGAAAATGCAGTGAGACACAAAATGAAGACTTGGGTTGCGCAATGCCCCCCCGGACCCAACGCCCTGCTGCTGTTAGTGAATCCCTCTGACTTCACCGAGCGGGACCAACAAAAGATCAAGGTAATGATGAACTTCTTTGGACCAGATGCCTTTAAATACGCAATGGTAGTCACAACGGAACATGAACAGATGGAATGGAATTCCTCAGTTAATGAACTCCTCGAGGAATGCGGACAAAGGCAGCACCGAATCATCTTCGACAAAGACGAGTTTCCTCTCTGTGATCGTCAAGAGTTGATGGAGAAAATTGAGAAGATGGTTGGTGAAAACAGAGGGCGATACTTAATCTTTGTTGAAGAGACCGATACTATTGTCTCGCCTGTGAGTGCAAAACCTTCCCTGAACCTGGTGTTGTGTGGGAGACATGAAGCCTGGAAGACTTCAGTGGCCAAAGCCATTCTGGGACAAAGACAGTTCGGTCCACCTGTCGACTCGTCAGAGTGTGTTAAACATCAGGGAGAGGTGAGTGGACGTCAGGTTTCTCTGGTGGAGCTGCCTGTCTTGTGTGGAAAACCTCAAGAGGAAGTGAGGAAGGAATCCCTCAGGTGTATCTCCCTCTGTGACCCTGAGGGCGTCCATGCCTTCATCCTGGTCATACCTGTTGGTGCCCAAAGCGAGGAAGACAAGAAAGAGTTGAAGACCATCAAGAAGACGTTTGGCTTCAGAGTCAATAATTTCATCAGGATTCTTCTGACTGTGAAAGATGATCCCAGCGATCAAAAGGAAGAGAGGTTTCTTCAGAAAAACAGAGACATCCAAGAGTTCCTTCAGAGCGGCCGTGGACAATATCTTGTCTGCGACGTTGAGGACAAGCACCAGGTGTCTGAAGTTTTAGGCATGGTAGAAGAAATGAGAGGCGTGGGCGGCAGAAGCTTCACCAAAGATATGTTTCCCCAGCCACCAAAGAATCCGGTGAGTAGACAATTAACAAATGTGGATCGCTATAAAGATCGGAGAGAAAGGTTTCAAAGAATGGGGCCAGTAACAAGGTCTCTAAGACAGATCTATCAGAGGGAGGAGACGAGATCAGAGACTCCTTGGATGCAGCGGAGTAGAGCGTCTCCTCTGAAGGAGCCGAGACCAGTCTCCACTTGGAAGGTGCCGAGACCAGTTCCTACTCATGAAGAACCAAGTAGAGAGTATAGTAGGAAGGAGCAGAGGCCAGTCTCCACTCGGAAGGTGCCGAGACCAGTTCCTACTCATGAAGAACCAAGTAGAGAGTATAGTAGGAAGGAGCAGAGGCCAGTCTCCACTTGGAAGGAGCCGAGACCAGTTCCTACTCATGAGGAGCCACGTAGAGAGTATCCTCTGATGGAGCAGAGGCCAGTCTCCACTTGGAAGGTGCCGAGACCAGTTCCTACTTATGAAGAACCAAGTAGAGAGTATAGTAGGAAGGAGCAGAGGCCAGTCTCCACTTGGAAGGTGCCGAGACCAGTTCCTACTCATGAAGAACCAAGTAGAGAGTATAGTAGGAAGGAGCAGAGGCCAGTCTCCACTTGGAAGGAGCCGAGACCAGTTCCTACTCATGAGGAGCCACGTAGAGAGTATCCTCTGAAGGAGCAGAGGCCAGTCTCCACTTGGAAGGTGCCGAGACCAGTTCCTACTTATGAAGAACCAAGTAGAGAGTATAGTAGGAAGGAGCAGAGGCCAGTCTCCACTTGGAAGGTGCCGAGACCAGTTCCTACTCATGAAGAGCCAAGTAGAGAGTATCCCAGGGAGGAGCAGAGTAGGGAGTGTCTCAGGATGGTGCTGATTGGGAAGACCGGTTGTGGAAAAAGTGCAGCTGGAAACACAATTTTGGGCGAGAAATTGTTTACTTCCAAAGTTGGTCAAAAATCAGTGACCAAGTGTTGCCAGAAAGTAACCGGGAAGATCAATGGGCGTCTTGTCGCCGTGGTGGACACCCCCGGCTTATTCGACACCACCCTGGAGAACGAGGTCATCAAAGAGGAGCTGGTGAAATGCGTTTCCTTGTTGGCTCCAGGACCTCACGTCTTCTTGCTGGTGCTGCAGATCGGACGCTTCACACAAGAGGAGAAAGACACCGTGGAGCTGATCAAGGACTTCTTTGGTGAGAATTCAAAAAACTACATCATCGTTTTATTCACCAGAGGAGACAACCTCGAAGACCAAACAATTGAGAGCTACATGGGAGACGATCCTGACAGCGACCTAAGAAAACTGACAGCTGAATGTGGGGGGAGATACCACGTCTTCAATAACAACGATAAAGGGAATCGTTCTCAAGTCAGCGAGCTGCTGACCAAGGTGGAGTCAATGGTGAAGGAAAACGGCGGTGGCTACTTCACCTCGGTTATGTTCCAAGGAGCCGAGGAAGACTATGAAAATAAGGTACAGAAGCATTTGAGGGACATCGAAAGACATTATCGGGAAGAAATGACGATGCTAGCTTCAGCACTTGACCAAGAAAGAAAAGAGAGAGCCAAAGAATGGGAGGATCACATGAAGAAGCTGGAGCTAATGGAGCGAGAGAGAGAGATGGTGAAGGAGGAAGAGAGAAGGAGCAAGAAACAACAGGACGACACTGAACGACAGCAGTGGGAAGAGAAAATCCAAACTCTGGAACAACAATACTTGGAGAAGACTAGATCCACTGAGAGGAAGCTGTTGCTGACAAGTGAAGACGCAAGGCGAGGAAAAGAGACTTGGGAGCGAGAGAGAAAAGCGTGGTGGGAGAACCAAAAACGAGAAGAACAGAGGAGACAAGAGGAGAGAAGGCAAGATGAAGAGATGCTCACAAGAGAACACGAGGAGAAAGAATGCAAAGAGTTGAGCAAGCTCTTCGAGAAGAGGAGGGAGGAAATCAGGAGAAAGAAAGAGGCCAAAAAGGAAGAGGAAGAATTGTACGAGTTCACCGAGACGTACACCACGGATGTGATCGCCCAGATGGAAAAGAACGAACAGAAACTTAAGGATCTGAAGATTAAGCAAAAAAACGAGTTGATAATCAGACGGATGAGCAGAAACATTGTCTTTCAGAGGGAGTTGAAGAAATTGAAGACGAAACAAGAAGTGCAAATGAGGAAGCTGAAGATTGAATTGTTCTCCAACAACAAGGATCATCTGAACAAGGAGATCAACGACCTGAAGAAAATACACGAGGCAGAAATCAACATATGGATAGAAAGAAACATGGAGAAAGCCTTACAAGGACATTGTTCCATTTTATGAGACGTTTGTTGTTTTTCACAGTTTTTAGCTGCCAATCCGGGAATCTTTTGTTTGTTTTTGTATCAAACTGGTTGATTTAACCTCAGATGTCTGACATGAAACAACCACAAATTACAAATGTTCAACAAAGTGCAAATGTCTGAACACAGTGAACACATCTAGTGCTCAGACCTTCTTTGACTTCAGACATCTTAAGTATAAAAGTTGATTGCTTTTAACTTCGTGTAACATTCATTGTGTCAGCGTAACAGACATTATCATTTTATATCATCATTTAAACCGATAGTTAACTGTTTTACTTTTAACCAATAACACATAGACTGATATTTACACATCTGAGCCAAATTTAACATTATACTTGTTTATTAACACAAAGATTATTCAAATAGCTCTAGTGGTTGCAAAGACACACCCATTTTATTTTTGGTATGTCATTTTCAAGCAGAAACCTAAAAAGAGAGTTGGGGCTTAAGTATGTTTGCATGATCCACTGAAGCAATCTTTTCAGATGTGATGATTGATGTTTTACACCATGTTCAACGTGTATTTCTAGTGTTTCCAGAGGGTATTGAAGAGTTAGGAACACATGTAGACTCAAGCTGAGGAAGAGTCTCTTGTACTTGCTGCAGTTCTCATCTTATCTTTTCTAAGAAAGAATCAGACTTCCTCATCGGTTCATCCTGCTGTGGACCCGTTGGACCTGTTTCCTGGTTCACAGCCAACGCCGCGCTGCTCAAAAGACTTGTTGCTTTGTTGTTGCACTATTTGTTATGTAGATTATGGTTTCTACTGGCTGTACTTTACTTTTTTAAATTAAAGATAAATCCATCACAACATATTGGTGTTTTGTGTTTCCATTGTTGTCTGTTTAGACCAGGGGTCACCAATCTTTTTGAAACTGAGAGCTACTTTGAGGTACAAAATAATCCGAGGGGCTACATGTTTGATACAAACTTCCTGAACAACAAAGATCACCTTTTAATTATATTATATGTGAACTGTCTGATCACATATCAATGTTAATTATTCCTCACAATAATTATTAACAATTTCCACAAGAATGATGGTAGGAAAAACATGTTTATATCACTTTATGAAGAAAATGAAAATAAAGTTATATCCGTGCAAAAAATAACTAATATTTAGTTACTACTAAATAGGTTATTGTGGAAAACAATAAACAATTTTTTTGCAAAACAGAATGAGTGCAGATGTGTGAGCATCAGGTTGCATCAGTGGCTCAGTGAGCTGCTTTCCTCTTCACATCTTTTAGAAACAGGCTTATAGATTTGATACCTACTCTCAATTCATGCTTAATGAGCTGAGCTCTGTTTCCTGATGGAAGACGCAACAGCAGAAAGACCTCACAGAGATCTCATAAAGATCGGCTTTTGGCAAAATGCCAGAATCTGCGAGTCGCGCATGCGCAGCAGGCTGTTAACGGCGTACGGTGAACTTTTAAAATCAGCATTTCCTCTCGGGCCCAGAGACTCTCGATATCGTCAGAAACGTTGTTCATGGAGCTGCAGGCTGCAGCCTGTTGTCATAACCCGCATGTACATGAACTGATAGGTTTAAAACTGATAGCGGTTAGCTTAAAATAGTGTTAGCTAAACATAGTGTTAGCTTAAAATAGTGTTAGCTTAAAATAGTGTTAGCTTAAAGCAGCAAATCCCATTGAAAAGCACGCAGCATATTTTTCACGGCTGTCTCTCTCTCTCTGTCCACTGTGTCCGCGCCCGCGTGTGTGTGTGTGTGCGTGTGTGTCTGCGTGTGTGTGTGTCTGCGTGTGTGTGTCTGTGCTCACCTGTGTGTGCGCCGTGTCCGTGTGTGTGCTCTGTGCGCGCCCGTGTTGGGGGCGGAACTCCGCTCCTTGCGATGCAGAGCAGAGTTTTAACGCGACCATGGTCGGTTGATTTTTTTTTTCACGATTTTTTTTTTTAAACATTTTTTTTAGATCCCTTCTCGCGGGCTCACGTGGTCCCTGCGGGGGACAAGGTGCCTGCAGGCACCGAGTTGGCTGCCTCTGGTTTAGACACAAACAATCAAAATAAGTGTTATTTTTTATTAGTAAGTAATAAGGACAGAAGTAGTAGTGTTAGTGCATGAAGTGATATTATTATATTGTTTGTATAATGGGTGATGCGTGTATCTTGAACCCACATGACTGATATGCACTCAGTTTCTGTCTCACAGATTATTTCCCATCTGCCCCAGCTGCATTCCTGAACATTACTAAACAGCCAGGAAACACAGGGTTAATTAATTAGCTTAAATCTAGCACCTCCCATACAACATCCATAAGTGCTTCACAAAAAATATTAGATGAATAAAAAAAGGTTTATCACTAAATAGTGTTAAAAAAATAGAAAGATAATCAATGAAAAAAAGATCCAATATATATAGATGTTATCATAATAATACATTTCATTTGAATAGCCGTTGCACGGTACTCAAGGGACTATCAAGGGACTATCCCGGCACCCTCAAAACTGGGGGCAGAATTCTTCATCTGGAGATCTTTCTCACTCAAAGTCCTCGAACACTGACGAATCGAAACCAGAGCCTCTGATGTGACGTAAAAAAAACCTCAAAAGTCCGGCCTTACACGAGCATAAGTCCATTTTACATGTTTATAACTCAATTCAACCATAAATATTAACATAAACTATAAATATGACTCGAGGACTCGAAAGAGCTCCCCAAGTTATAAAAGTATATTTTTTATACCTCTAGCTTGATGCCTCATGATCGGCACTTTTCTGGAAAACTTACGACTCACGGAATCCACCAATTGCACCAAAACTACTGTCAGACAAAACCTCAAGATATCAACCACATTGCATCTTTTTCTAGCCAAAAAACTGAAATATGACTTACTTAAGGATTTAAAGAGACTTGCTTGCTACATGTTCGTGCATCTGCTTCAGCAGAGACCCTCTGTTGTGGAACCAGAGGCGTTCAAGGTCCAGGAAGAAAGTTAGGGCATTTTTGCACTCAGGGACCGAAACCTACGGTACACGAAATCTGCACTAAATTAAGTACTACAAATATTTAACTTTACTTAATCAAAGTCAAACTTTGCAGAGAATCTGTTCACACACAGTGATATTTTATAGTAGAAAAAAAATTAAAAAGAGGAAATACATCCTGAAAGTTTTTTTTCTCTTTCTGAAGTTTTTTTTCTTCTTCTTCTTTCCTGTGTTCTATCATCAACTAATAAACCAGTAACACATACACTGCCATATGAACCTCTTAACTGGTCTCACAAGTGTGTTTTGTATGTTATACCTTTCACAATTATTCTGTGGCTTTAAGGGGGCTAAAAAAGTTAAATGATAAAAAAAAAACATAACAATACGTAAAGCTGCAGGAGGAACGATGCCAACTTGACTTCTGAAATGAACCCTCTTATCAACCTCTGCTTGTGTTTTATGGTCTTTAGCGTAGCATCGGTTGTAGCACGTTGAAGCTGCAGGCGGCCGCCTGAATTAAGAAACTAATCTGTTGAACGCACCGACGTGGCAGAAATTAGGTCATTAAAAAGTGTCATTACTTGCCTCGCCCTCTTCAAGCCCTCATTACAGGAATTGAACAATGAAGGTTATATACTTCCATATTAGTCACAGAGTTCTACAAGTTTCACTTTTGATTTCATCTTGATAGGAACCCCCTCCTGTTTCCGTGTTCGGGGAAACTTAAAATCTTGCAGACAATAGGCTGCATGCAAATATCTCTGTCGGGACTTCCCTTTAAAGTCCCTGAAGTCCGAGAATCATCTTTGAGGAAAAAATATCACAGCTCGACTTCCTGTGCAACTGGGTGTTACTGCACAGGCGACGCTTTAATTAAGTGAACGGAGGCGTGCATGTTTTTACATGTTGTACAGATACTTGGCCTGTTATTGTAAATCCATGAATCTATATTTATTCATGGACTCCACCCTCGGACAGCAGTGACTGGAGGCGTTCTGTTTTTAGGTTTTCCGGAGGGCATTTCTTAAAAATTGCCAATTTTTTTTTTTCCTGGTCTTCAAAGATAATCAAATTTCCTAAAATTTGGTACGAATGTCCAGTTTGACTCAAGCATGAACTAATTACTCCACGAGACACATATTTGGCCTGAGAAAAATAAATTTAACACAAAAATTACGACAATTTCACACAGATGTCTAAAACAGCGGCTCTCAAATATAAATATGAATTTAAAAAATTGTGTATTGTGCAGTCTGTTGACTGGGAGGCGAAGGCGAGGCCGTATTTCTACAGTTATTGTTCTCAACCAACAGTTCTTGTCACTCTGGTTGTGTCATTCTTGTTCCTCAGTCGGGTGTGGCCTCGCCGGCTGTGCTGATTTAAAAGGCTGTCGTGTCAACTTCATCTCAGTGTGGAGCTTCCTGCTGCTCTGAGCAACATTAACAACACAACAATTCCACCTGGTGAGTAGAAAATAAATGCAACTACTAAAGAAACGTGTGTAGAGATACAAGGGGAGTGTAGACGTACGACAGAAAGTAATGTATTTGATGGAGTCATTAAAATCTGGCGTTCTAATCGTCAGGTGGCTGTCGCTGGCGATGAGTTGCACCAGAGCCAAAAGGTTTAAGAGAGCATGAGAAATAACTACCCAGCAGCCTCCGGTAAGAGCAGTATGTTTAGTAGTAGAGAGGAAATGAGAGAAGATGAGTGATGAATGACAGCTAGCAGCCAACAAGAACACTGGAAATCAGTTGACTTGTTTCGGGCATTGACAGTTTCTCCAAAAAAACTTGCAAGAAAATGCAAGTTTATGCCTTTATAAACTTTTTGTTGCGTTTACTTGCTAACTTAATCTTATGCTTTTATATATTTTTTATTGTTTTGCAGATTTAAACACCAAACGACCGCTCCATTTGTTTCTCCCCCTCGAGCCGAAGAGACACAATGGCGGCAGCGGCATTCGGTAAGTACCGTCTGTTAGCGAGCAGGTACGATGTCATCACTGGCACCCAGCATGACGCCACACAAACAGGGACTGTGTAACGTGGCCACGGGCCAACAGAAGGGTGGAATGTTCTTGGCACTGTCTCCCTTATGTTATCATTTCATCTGGCTTAGCTATTTAAAAAATGTTGACACTGAAGACACAAAAGTTGCCAGTTTCTTGGCGCCTGATGGATTCATAACATGATAAAATTTTCCCGGAAGACTTTGTAACCAGTTGTCTGTGTGCATCTGCAGGTTATTGTGATGTTGAGGACGGTCTGGCCCTCTGATTCACTTCGGGTCAAATGTCTTCTTTGTTTTTATTTGAACCAAACATGTGTAGCCCAACAAGACAATCTTAAAACTAGAGTTGACTTCTGATGTTTCCAGGTTGCCCTTTGTATATTTATTGTATAAACTCAAGAATAGAAGATATTGAAAAGGGATTTGCTATTTTAGAGTAAACAGTAGAATATCATCTGTAAACTGGAACATTTTTATGGTGTGGCGACTACTGCTGTAAGACGTTGCAATATATATATTACCGGTAGTGAGATGTGTTGAGGTTGTTAAGGAGTCATTTATGTATGATGGGCTTGAGAGCAGCTATTGCTTCATAGACACAGGTCACTGGTTAACAGGGTGAAGGGCAGACAAGATGTTAAGACTGGTAATGGAGACTCAGCCAAACGCCTTGATGCGCTTGATGTTTGGAGAGTTAAAATTGTGACCATGACTCCAAACGCCGCATCAAAAGTAATTTTGAGAGAGATAAGCCTCTTGTGAACCCAGACATGTCCTTTAATTGTTTTTGTGGTGTCGAATTGAGAGCTTAAGTTCAGTTCAGAAAGTGCTCCTGTTTGAAAATTGTGGTCCGATTTATCATATGGAGCAGTTGGTTGGACTTCATGTAGCTTTCAGGCCTGGTGACAAGTTTGTTGGATTCAATCGACACGTGTACCACAATATTTCCTGTTTTTCATCCAGCAATGGTCTATGAAGAGTGAAAATTGTGGGAGTAAATGCAAAATATGTTTCTGTTGCTGCCTCTTACTCTGGCAGTTGGCGCTCCGCTCTTGCGTTAAACATTACGTACCATACACACCCATTGTAAACTCTGAAATGGTCCGGAAATGTTCCTAAACTTAAACAATGATGACAAGAAAACTGTGCTAGCTATTAAAAAATGGCCAATTGGCCAAATAAACTCCAGACTTTTGGTAACGTTTTAAACTTTAAATAATTTCTCTACGTTAAATTATGACGAGTTCCTATGGGCACAAAGATGAGTGTTTTTGCGCTGTTTCGCGAATTTCTTGTATTTTGACACATGTGCTCTCAATGCGGTGGGAGAAGATATTCTATAAGTTTCGTGGACTATAATTATGGATAACACACCGAATAATTACATTTTTGATCTTATTGCCCTGAACATTTTTATGATACCAATATATTTTTCACTTTAATATAAGAGTTATAGCTTTTATGCTGTATTTCCTTGAAGATTCTTGCATTTTGTTTATTTCATGTATCTTGATATGTGTATAGCTTCTGTTAGTGATTCAATGCCAAGAGAAAGAGTTCTGATGATATAAAATATTGTACTATTATAAAATCATATTTTTTCTTTACTTATTTTTTAAATTGAAATTCTTTGGCTTTTGTGGTTTTGCAGCTTCTGAACTCAGGATCGTCGTGTTTGGAAAGAGACCAAACGAAAAAACAAGACTAAGTGACTTTATCACGAGGGAAAAAGAGAGTCTGTATGTAAAAGTGTCGAAGCAATGCACCTGCGCCGGTGGAGAATGGAGGGGGTCGGAACTGAAAGTAGTGAACACCTCAGACGTCTTCAGCCTGCCGAAGGACAGAGTGAGACACGAGATGAAAAAGTGCGTTGCTCTTTGTCCTCCGGGACCAAACGTCCTCCTGCTGCTGGCGAGTCCGTCGGATTTCGACGAAGAGGACGAACAGAAATTTACGTTCATTCTGAGCTTCTTTGGTCCGGATGCCTTTAAACACTCGATGGTCATCAGAGCGCAGAAGGGAGAGGCGAACAACCCGTCAGTGGACCAAGTCGTCCGAGACTGCAGCCGGAGGCAGCACGACATCGACTTTGACCAAAAAGCTCTCGCGGATAGTGATTATAAAGAACTAATAGAAAAGATGGTGAACATAGTGAAAGACAACAGAGGAGGGCATCTGAACTGCAATGAAGAGACTGATCCCAGAGCGGTGTCCATACCTTCCAAACCTCCTCTGAACTTAGTGTTGTGTGGGAGACATGGAGCCCAGAAGACCTCAGTGGCCAAAGCCATTCTGGGACAAGGACAGTTCGGTCCACCTATCGACTCGTCAGAGTGTGTTAAACATCAGGGAGAGGTGAGTGGACGTCGGGTTTCTCTGGTGGAGCTGCCGGCCTTGTGTGGAAAACCTCAGGAGGAAGTGAGGGATGAATCCTTCAAGTGTATCTCCCTCTGTGACCCTGAGGGCGTCCATGCCTTCATCCTGGTCCTTCCTGTTGGTCTCCAAAGCGATGAAGACAAAAAAGAGTTGGAGACCATCCAGAACTCTTTCACCTCGAGCGTGAACGACTTCACCGTGATTCTGTTCACCGCCAAGTCAGATACTGATTCTGCCGCCGTCGCGAGATACCTGGAGGAGAATACGCACATTCGGGACCTGTGTGGAGATCGGCACGTCGTCTCGGACCTCAGAGACCGGCAGCAGGCAATCAATGTGTTGCTCGCTGTGGAGAAGATGACAGCTGGCACATCCGGAGGTTTCACGAGGAAAATGATGGCCACGCCCCGGGCGGACAAGGCAGCGAGGCCAAACTCTGCATCCGTCTATGATCATCCGGACAGAGCGTGCCTCAGGATGGTGGTGATCGGGAAGACTGGTTCTGGAAAGAGCGCCAGTGCGAACACCATTTTGGGCAACGTGTGCTTCAAATCTAAAGCCAGCCCTAAGTCGGTGACAGAGTTTTGCGAGAAGAAAAACGGGGAGATCGACGGACGGCCCGTCGTCGTAGTCGACACGCCCGGCTTGTACGACACCACGCTGTCCAACGAGGCCATCCAGCAGGAGCTGGTGAAATGTGTCACCTTGTTGGCTCCTGGGCCTCATGTGTTCCTGTTGGTGCTGCAGATCGGCCGCCTGACAGAAGAGGAGAAAAACACCGTGGAGCTGATCAAGAAGTTTTTCGGAAAGAAGTCGAAAGACTACATCATCGTGATATTCACCAGAGGAGACGACCTTCGGGGGAAATCCTTTCAGAGCTACATTCGGGAAGACAGCGAAGGTTTCGTGGGAAAACTCCTGGACGACTGCGGAGGAAGATACCAGGTCTTCAACAACAAGCAGTACAGTAGTGATTCGGTCAGAGAGCTACTGAGCAAAGTGGACTCGATGGTGAAGAAGAACGGCGGCGGCTGCTACACCTCCAAGATGTTCCGAGAAGCCGAGGCAGCCATACAGTATGAAGTGAAGAGGATCCTGAAAGGAAAGGAGGAAGAGATACAGAGGGAGAAGACGGACTTTGGAAAGAAACACCTCGCAGCAATTCAGGCCAAGCAGAAAGAATTGGACGAGAAATCCACCAAAGCCCAACAAGAGAGAGAACTGAAGAGCAAACTCATCCAGATGAAGGCGGAACACATTCAGAAGGAGCAGGAAAAGATGAAGAGGGCCGAAGAGGAGAGGAGAGCAGCAGAGAGCGAGACAAAAAGGCTGGAGGAACTTCAACAAAGCCTCGAGGCCGTCTGCGAAGCGCAGCCGGAGGGCGGCGAGAAGATGAGGCAAGTGCAAGAGATCTGGGAGAAGGAGCGCGGCGAGAGGTGGGAGAAACGCTACCTGGAGGACCAGCGGAGGCTGCAGACGCTCAAAGAAGAGTACGAACAGGAGAGACAAGAGCTAGAGAAAGAAAGAAAGGAGGATCGACTCAGGAGAGAAAAAGCAGATCTGGAATTAAAGAAATTGCAAGAGACCCTGATGAAGAATCTGATGTTGATCCAGAACAAACACGAAGAGGAGGCCCGGAAGAAGGCGGAGGAATTCAACGACTTCCAACAGAGGTACACCGACGACTTCGACGCTCTGGCGGAGAAGCACGGCAAGGACATGGAGGAGCTGAAGGAGAGGCACCAGAAGCACAACGAGTCGCTCGTACAGCAGCTGTGCAAGCACAAGTCCTACCGGAAAGACTTGGACAGGCTGATCCAGAAACAGAAGGAAGAAAAGTCCGAGCTGACCGGGACGCTGAATCCAACAAACATAGAAAACATGATCGAGGAAATGCGGGTGAGGCACGAGGAGGAAAAAAACGAGTGGATACAAGAACACGTGAAGAAAGCCAGAAGGAGGAACTGCCCCATTTTATGATCTGTGGTGAGATGTGACAACAGCAGCAGTCTCAAACTGAGAAACGACCAGATGCGTTCATCTTTTCCCCTCTTATACATCATGTGGTCAGAAAGACCCAACAGATGTGTTAGTAGTTGACAGTTTGGGGTAAAATAGTCACAACAGAAAGACTTGTTCAGTAAAACGTTAACGTACAATCAAATCTAAACGTTAAAGAATTATAAGCGATAACGTCAATTAAAAAAGGCAGGATGCTGCATTCCCTCTAATGACCACCAGGGAAAGTGGTCGGTTGCTAAAAATCAAAGATGGCGGCGGCAAAAATGTCAAAACTCAAACCAATGAAGGCGTTTGTTGCTTCCAACGTGTAAAGTGAAAAGGGTTGAACCCCCGAAGGGCATCGCAATGTTTTCTGTCTCTTTCTTGATCCGAACTAATCTCTAAACGAAGATGGCACATTTACAGTAATTAATGTGATTAATGTGTGTACTTATGAACATATAAATGTAATTAAATCCTTCATTTGGTGTATAGATTTTTTAAAGGGCGGAGATCAGATTTCGGGTGGCAGACAAAAACAAATGACCTTCACAGCGGCAGGAAGTGGAAGACGTGAGTTTCAGACCCTGAAAGGTTTTAAAATGTAAGAATTGAACGTATAGTTTTCACTGTAATATTATCTGTATTTTATTTTCTTTAGTTAAGCTCATTATTATTAGAACGTTTTATGAACACTAAGATGTTTTGTTTAGTCATTTAAAATCTTTCTCTTCTGAAAATAAATCACCAAACATCTTCTTTGTTTTCTTGTAAACACACTTCTCTGATTATTAATTAAATATTGATGAATAAACATTTTAATCTTTACTTTGTGTCTCATATGTTTAGCAAAGGTAATAAACACCAATTATTAAACTTAAAGCAACTCATAATGTCATAAATGTGTCATATTCTAATTATTTTAATTAAAGCCAATGATGTAATAACAGTTTTCTACATAAAGTTAATTACATTATACGATAATTAGAAGATTATAAACTAAGCAAATCTTGTTGTGAACAATGAAATATAATATACATGATGTATTAATTTAAAAGGAATCTGTCTTCTTAAATCACATTATTTAGTTAAATTAGTTATTTGTAAATGAGAATGTGACTAAAAGTCTGCACATATAAACAGTTCATGTGCACAAACACAAAAACTAACTTGTGTTACGTGTCTTTTACATTTTGTATTGATTATTACATTATAAGCGTTTCATATTAAAATGATAATGCAGTTATGACCATATGCACTGCTTCAATACTTTACAACACTGCCACTTATAGATTATACTAAAACCAATCAAAGTGTTTCAAAGCTGCTTGTGTTGCTACAAACTATTTAGAAAAGAGAAAACAAAGAACATAGAGAATAAACTATGAATGCAGTGAGAGCCTCTAAAGACGTGCAGAAGAGTCTTAATACATATAAAGATGTAATATAATATGTATTATGATACAGGGGAATAGAAAGCGTGCAGGACTCTGCAGAAAACCTCCGAGTTCAATAAAGTTGTACACATGAACACAAAGCAGCGCTGTGTGTCTGCTGGTTGAGCTTCAATGGAAACACTTTCTACTCAGCAGGACCACAAAGTCAACAAATGACCACAAAGTGAAGAACTCTGCATTCACAGGAACAACAAGAAGCTCTGGTTCATCTGCGTGGACGTCTAACAACATAAGAAGTGTCCGCTTCATGAAACAATGACCTCATGAGTGTTGATTATTTCCATCCCTCTTGCCGCGAGGCGACGGCTGCAGCCGCCGCCATTAAAACCAAGAGGAGCAACGTTGAACCAGCTTCACACCGGTTCCCCCTTCAGTCCTCCCTGAGGCTGAGCTGTGAGGAACCCTGTGCGTGGTCGTGGGAGGAGCCTCCCCAGGTGTCACTGAGTACCTCACCTGTACTGGACCACCATCATGTTCTGCTCCCCGCAGTGTCGGGCGCAGCGGATGTAGCGCATCCAGCTGGACTTGCCGGGGTCGTTGCCGTCGATGAAGTGCTGCAGCGTCCCCTCGGCGTCGTAGATCTGCAGCACACAGACAAGCAGGGTCAGAGGAGGAGGCGGCGCATGTGCATGTGCATGTGCATGTGCATGTGCATGCACATCTACATGTGCATGTGCATTCAGCGTGACTGTTAGGGAAAACCACAGCGTCAGAGTGAGAAGGAGACACATGTCGGTGTCTCTGTGTGTCTTCCTCTGTGAAAGGTCAACGAGGTCAGACGCCGGCAACAAAAGATGCAACTGCTGTTTGAATTGTGAAGTAAAGAAAGAAACAGGAAGGAAGCAGCCGTGGAATAAGTTTAGTTATCTGAACTTAACGAAGTAGTTTAGTTGTTTAAACCAGAGAGTCTGTTGCCATCATCGTTAATTTAAGAATTGAACCTAAACCCCACCGGCATGTTTTCTTTAAACATTCACCAAAACGACACCGACTTTCACAGCCAAACGCTGTAAAAAATATGAAAACTGACAGCGTCCCCTAGTGGTGGGAGGGACGCGTCGAAATGTAAAAGAGCAAATGAAGAAAATTATAAAATGAACACATGAATTTAAATGTTTGTATTTTCTTGTGAGGCATCTATTTACCTTAAATTAAAACACTGCTATTTAAATAAAATATATAAATAAATAAAACATGTATGAGAAGTTTCAAAAATATCAAACATTCGAATCATTATTTCTGCTTTTTTATTATTTTGCCACATGGTTTGGGGCAGTTATTCATATATTCATATATATATATATATATATATATATATATATATATATATATATATATATATCTGACCCTCTGCTGAGCAGCAGCTGCTTCCTCGACGGCGTTCTGCCGAACACATTTTGGTCCGCGAGTGTTTATCGAGTCCGTCGTTGCAGA
>NW_027176098.1:1517203-1522203 GCF_023055335.1 Clinocottus analis
AGCCCCGCCCACTGGCCGTGTGTCAGGAAACAAGAAATGTTTAGTTTCTGCTTTGAGAAGTTGTTCAATTATTCAATTAAATTAAATCTTGATAGAAAAACAATGAATTGATTATAACTGACAATCTGAGACACTTTTATCTCTTAATATTATATTTTATCCTGATACAAAGTTCATATTTATATTAAGTCATTTACAGAAAAGAGTCGAGAGAATAAAATATCTCCTTTTAAAAAAGTAGAAAAACTGCAAATGCAAAGAAACGCAGGATGACGTTGAATCCCTCTGTCTCCTAGCATCCTATCCTCTGTCTCCTAGCATCCTATCCTCTGTCTCCTAGCATCCTATCCTCTGTCTCCTAGCATCCTATCCTCTGTCTCCTAGCATCCTTTCCTCTGTCTCCTAGCATCCTATCCTCTGTCTCCTAGCATCCTATCCTCTGTCTCCTAGCATCCTATCCTCTGTCTCCTGGCATCTTTTCCTCTGTCTCCTGGCATCCTTTCCTCTGTCTCCTGGCATCCTTTCCTCTGTCTCCTAGCATCCTATCCTCTGTCTCCTAGCATCCTCTCCTCTGTCTCCTAGCATCCTCCCTCCTCTGCAGCTTTGAGGTTTCATGAAGGTAGACAGTAAAAGCAGTTGTGATGATACGAAGCGTCACTTTGAACGCTACGTTACCCACAATGCCCTGCTCTCACCTCCCACAGGTGCCGGCTGTTCCTGACGGCTCCGGCGTGCAGCTTGTCCAGCAGCAGCGGGACGCCCTGGAACGGCCCGATCCAGGTCCCCTGAGGGATCCGCTGGGACGCACAGATCCCGTAACCCAGACCCGGGACGGTGCTGGTGCACAGGCAGACCTGCAGGGGCAAGGGGGCAAGAGGTCAAGGGGGCAAGAGGTCAAGGGGGCAAGAGGGCAAGGGGGCAAGAGGTCAAGGGGGCAAGAGGTCAAGGGGGCAAGAGGTCAAGGGGGCAAGAGGGCAAGGGGTTAAGGAATCAATGGGGTAATGGGGCAAGAGGTCAAGGAATAAATCGGTCAAGGAGTTAAGGGGGCAAGAGGTCAAGGGATCAAGAGGTCAAGGTTTTAAGGGGGCTAGAGGTAAAGGAATCAAGAGGTCAAGGGGTTAAGGGGGCAAGAGGTCAAGGGATCAAGGGGTCAATGTGTTAAGAGGTTAAGGGGCAAGAGGTAAAGGAATCAAGAGGTCAAGAGGTTAAGGGGCAAGAGGTAAAGGAATCAAGAGGTCAAGGGATCAAGGGGTCAAGGTCACACCTACAATCTATTCATACACTATTCTACACATTTACACACCACACAGACACACACACACACACACAGGAAGTCCCACCTCTCTGGGCAGGTCTCTCAGCCAATCGGGGACGTCGGGCAGCGCGGCGGTTGCCGTGGCGCTGCTGGTGCCGACGAGGCGCCGCAGCGAGTGCAGCGGGCCGTGCATGGGACACTCGCCGTTCCTGTTGTCTGCACACATGTCACAGCCTGCAGGCGAGACGCAGGGCAGAGTTACACACGGACACACACACACACACACACACACACACAGCAATATCACATGTGTGCATATACATATATATATATATATGTGTATATATATATGTATATGTATATAGAGGGAGGAAGGAGAGGGAGAAAAGAGCGAGGAAGGAAAGAGGGTGGAAAGAATGAGGGAGGAAGGAGAGGGAGGAAGGGAGAAAGGAGAGGGAGGAAGGAATGAGGGAGGAAGGAGAGGGAGGAAGGAAAGAGGGAGGAAGGAGAGGGAGGAAGGAAAGAGGGGAAAAGGAGAGGGAGGAAGGAGACGGAGGAAGGAGATGGAGGAAGGAGAGGGAGGAAGGAATGAGGAAGGAAGGAGAGGGAGGAAGGAATGAGGAAGGAAGGAGAGGGAGGAAGGAATGAGGAAGGAAGGAGAGGGAGGAAACAGGCCGTGTGGTTGAAGCGGCGAGCAGCGTTTTACAGAATTAGCGTCATCATTTACCCATGATGCCGTCTGACAGCAACGACGTTAATTGACCGCAGCGACATAATGAGAGATGATTATCTGCTCACAAAACTCCCACAATGCCGAGCAACAGGATGTCAGCGCTGTTGTTTTTCTGCTTTTCCCAAAATTAAACATCCGCAGTTTGAGTTTCACGCCGTGATGGAAGCAGATTTAAATGAAAACACGTCGTTAAAGAAACACGCAGAGGAACCGTCACGCTGCGGAGAACCAGAAAACATGTCTGATCCTGTTCCAGGAACAGGAACAAGGTTCAGGAACAAGGAACAGGAACAAGGTTCAGGAACAAGGAACAGGAACAACGTTCAGGAACAAGGAACAGGAACAACGTTCAGGAACAAGGAACAGGAACAACGTTCAGGAACAAGGAACAGGAACAACGTTCAGGAACAAGGAACAGGAACAAGGTTCAGGAACAAGGAACAGGAACAACGTTCAGGAACAAGGAACAGGAACAAGGTTCAGGAACAACGTTCAGGAACAAGGAACAGGAACAAGGAACAGGAAAGAGGAACAGGAACAAGGAACAGGAACGAGGAACAGGAACAAGGAACAGGAACAAGGAACAGGAACGAGGAACAGGAACAAGGAACAGGAAAGAGGAACAGGAACAAGGAACAGGAACAAGGAACAGGAACAAGGAACAGGAACAAGGAACAGGAACGAGGAACAGGAACACCAGAGTCATGGAGCTCACAGCTGGGAGGAACAGGAAGTCATTTCTACAACTCGATTGAGACGAGAGAATCCTGGAGGAGGAAACAGGAAGTTCTCAGAGGAAAGAAGGTTTTAAAGGAAGAGTTCAACTTTCACCACAACCTGTTATGAATTATGCTAATCAGTTCACAACAACGTAACGCAACAACGTAACGCAGCAACGTAACGCAACAACGTAACACAACAACGTAACACAACAACGTAACACAACAGTGTAACACAACAACGTAACACAACATTGTAACACAACATCGTTAACACAACAACGTAACACAACAGCGTAACACAACAACGTAACACAACAACGTAACACAACATTGTAACACAACATCGTTAACACAACAACGTAACACAACAGCGTAACGCAACAACGTAACACAACATTGTAACACAACATCGTTAACACAACAACGTAACACAACAACGTAACACAACAGCGTAACGCAACAACGTAACACAACATTGTAACACAACATCGTTAACACAACAACGTAACACAACAACGTAACACAACAACGTAACACAACAGCGTAACGCAACAACGTAACACAACATTGTAACACAACATCGTTAACACAACAACGTAACACAACAACGTAACACAACAACGTAACACAACAGCGTAACGCAACAACGTAACACAACATTGTAACACAACATCGTTAACACAACAACGTAACACAACAACGTAACAACTACAAATAGCGTTAATGAATAATTGCTCATCGTGGACTTTTCTACATAGTTTACAATAGTATTTGTTAACAATGTATTTATATGTATTTCAAAGTGTATTTGCTGGTTTCTTTAAACGCAGTACTTTGAACAGTACTAGTTGTACTGCTAGTACTCTGGAAGAGACTTTACTAGACGGCTCAACAATTAAATCACATGCTGAAATGTATTGTTTTTAAGATTCAAAAGGTTTTTAAAGATATTTTACGAAGCAGTTTAGATTCAAGCTAAAATAAAATGTTCATAAGTTTCTGATATTTTAACAAGTATTTCTGATAATCTGAATCTGTTGAAGTACTTCTTTGTCCTCAAAGCTTCAGGCGTGTTATGACGAAGTTACTAAAATAGTTTTGCACGTTAATAATGTTCCTGCAACGCGTGCGTGAGGTCGTTTCCGTAGCGTAAACATTAGCATGGCGCTAACCTCCAGCGCTCTTCCTCCTGCAGCGCTCGTCCTCTTCCTCTCCTCAGACGGATGAACTGGCCGTGAACTTGTTATGAAGTTCTCTGCTCGCCGCCATCATTCAGGCTCAGTATTGCGTTACATCCATCGCCAGTGTTTAGACAGCCCCCATCGCCAGTGTTTAGACAGCCCCGCTCCGCCTCTGATGTCTGAGCGCCGGCGGCCTGGAAGCGTCTCGCGAGACGTTTTCAGTTTTATGGAGATTATCTTTAAACCTCGAATGCAAACATTTCATCTTTTCAGAAACACGTGTTTTCAATCGTTTCTCCTGAAGTTAATCCTGAGGTCGACCTGACGAGCAAATCACAGATTATATTGTGTAACAGTTGTTTTGTGTCTCGTTGTGGTTGTTGTGTATCTCGTTGTAGTGGCTTTCTGTCTCTTTACGGTTGTTTTGTGTGTCTTTGTAGTTGTTTTGTGTCTCTTTGTGGTTGCTATGTGTGTCTTTGTAGTTGTTTTGTGTCTCTTTGTGGTTTGCTATGTGTGTCTTTGAATTTTTTTCCGTCTCATTGTCGTTGTTTTGTGTCTCTTTGTAGTTGTTTTGTGTCTCTTTGTAGTTGTTTTGTGTCTCCTAGTAGTTGTTTTGTGTCTTTTTGTAGTTGTTTTGTCTCTTTATAGTTGTTTTGTGTCTCTTTGTAGTTGTTTTCTGTCTCTTTGTCGTTGCGTAGTGTGTCTTTGTAGTTGTTTTGTGTCTCTTTGTGGTTGTTTTGTATCTCGTTGTAGTTGTTTTCTGTCTCTTTATGATTGTTTTGTGTCTCCTAGTAGTTGTTTTCTGTCTTTTTGTAGTTGTTTTGTCTCTTTATAGTTGTTTTGTGTCTCTTTGTGGTTGTTTTGTGTCTCTTTGTAGTTGTTTTCTGTCTCTTTATGATTGTTTTATGTCTCCTAGTAGTTGTTTTGTGTCTCTTTGTAGTTCAGATTATCTTTAAACCTTGACTACAAACATCTTCATCTTTTAAAAACACGTGTTTTCAATCTTTTTCCCTCCTGTACAACATGAAGTTAATCCTGAGGGATTGACCGTCACGAGCCATCAGGAGGCGGCGGCTCCGTCTCAGACTCTACGCAGCCGCCGGCCTCGT
>NW_027176098.1:1527203-1549703 GCF_023055335.1 Clinocottus analis
GACTCGTTTTACGTCTCAAATTTAACAGAAAAACATTTTAAAATCTCTTATTTTCTGTGTTTTTTATTATTTTTTCTGAGCCGAGCCGCCGCTGGTTTACAGGTTCTCATCCTGATGACGTCGGGTCCAGTTTGGATCGTTTCAATAAAGAATTTATCAGATTAAATTCATTTTAATCTGCAGTAAAGGTTCCTCAGAGTGTGAATATTAAACACGTTAATCTTCATTTCACTGAGTTTGATGCTTCAGATTCTCTTCATGTGAAACTTGAATTTACATTTAAGCTTCAAAGAAAAAGATCACAAGACGATGTTTACACTCAGAGATTATTAATACAAAGTTATTATTGATGTGAAGTTATTGTTAATATGAAGAGATTATTCATATGAAGAGATTATTAATATGAAGAGATTATCAGATGTTCATCTCTTTGTTGGATATTAAATATTCACTTCAGAGACGTTTGAGGTTCAGATGTTTCTCTTCACTTCATGAACTTCACTCAATAAATAAATAAATACAAACACATTTTAATTCTTTCAAAGATGTTAAAAAATAATTTAAAACTCTTAAAATCTAAGAAGCAACTGTCAGATACAAGTATTTATACATCATAAAACGTGTATTTCTACCTGATAATGATGAAAGTATTTCTACATCATCCTAATAAAAGTATTTCTATATCGTAATAAAAATATTTCTAAATGTATAAATACTTGTATAAGGATGATGTACAAATACTTGCATTAGGACGATGCATCGCCAGAATAGAAGTATTTCTACATCCTAATAAAAGTGTTTCTACATCCTAATAAAAGTGTTTCTACATCCTAATAAAAGTATTTCTACATCCTAATAAAAGTATTTCTACATCCTAATAAAAGTATTTCTACATCCTAATAAAAGTGTTTCTACATCCTAATAAAAGTATTTCTACATCCTAATAAAAGTATTTCTACATCCTAATAAAAGTGTTTCTACATCCTAATAAAAGTGTTTCTTCATCCTGATAAAAGTATTTGTACATCATCCTGATAAAAGTATTTGTACATCATCCTGATGAAAGTATTTGTACATCATCCTGATAAAAGTATACATCTTAATAATGACAGTATTTCCTGCTGGAGGTCGTCTCTTCCTGCAGAGAACAAGCGGCCATGAGACGCGATGTGAACTGTCCCCATCACCGAGTTCTGGACTCACCTGAGCGGGTCGGAGCTGCGCTGTCCCGGGTCCCGGGTCCCGGAGTCTCGGGGTCTCAGGTCCCGGGGTCTCGGGGTCTCGGGGTCTTGGGTCTCGGGGTCTCAGGTCCCGGGTCTCGGGGTCTTGGGTCCCGGGGTCTCAGGTCCCGGGGTCTCGGGTCTCGGGTCTCGGGGTCTCGGGTCCCGGGTCCCGGGTCCCGGGTCTCGGTGGCTGGTTCACGAACAGGAGGGAGAAGCTTCAGCAGCACTTTGAGTTCAGACCAGAGAAAGTTTCCGTGGAGATGAATCAGAAAAAGAAAGAAAAGCTCCGGTGGGTCAAAGTGAGGCCAGCGGCCCTGCGCGCTGTGTGTGTCCGCGCGGAGGCAGCGGCGGAGCGGGGAGAGAGGCGGCGACGCTCCGCTGGGTTCCCCGCCTCCTCTTCCTCCTCTTCCTCCTCGGAGTTTCCCGGGAGGTTGTGTGTCTTCTTTTCTTTTCTTGTTTCGCAAAACAGGAAAGTTGGTGGCGGCGGAAGGAGGCGGACTCGCTGTCAGAGCGCGCGCGGCTCCTGGACGCTGGACTCCGGGCGGCGGCGGAAGGTGAGTCCCTCCTCCGGGCTGCGGCGAACCATGGAGGGGGAGCCGGACATGCGCTGCGTCCTGCGCGTCTCCGGAGCCCGAACTAGCGGAGAGGTCGCTGCGCGAGCCTCTCTCTCTCTCTCTCTCTCTCTCTCTCTCTCTCTCTCTCTCTCTCTCTCTGTCTCTCTGTCTCTCTCTCTCTCTCTCTCTCTCTCTCTCTCTCTCTCTCTCTCCTTCCATTCAGTTGATCTTTATTGACACCGGAAGCGATGCATCCAGTCAGAAGGTCTTCAGGTCGACCTGAGACCTTCACTGTAAAATCACAGTATGTTGTTGTACTAGTACACTGATGTAGCAGTACACTGATGTAGTACTGCTGTAACGCAGTATGACTTCGTGGTACTCGCTGTACTCACGCTATCAAACAGCAATTTATTGTAAATGCAGTCAAATATTTTACAGTTTTAAGGAAAAGTTCACGGTTCAGTTATGACACTGAGGTCAAGTTCACGTCACTGTTCCAGGAGGACATGGACACAGGTCTGCTGGGTGAAGGTCCCGCCCCTCCTCTTCCTCCTCCTCCTCTTCTTCTCGGCCTCTAGAGGGCGCTGCCGCCCACAGTGGAAAGATTTCCAAAAGATGATAATGAGACGATCAAATATGACGAGACTTAATCAGCTGTTTTGTTTACGTCTGGTTTGTTTACGTCTGGCTTGTTTACGTCTGGCTTGTTTATGTCTAATTTGTTTGTGTCTAGTTTGTTTGTTTACGTGTGATTTGTTTACGTCTGGTCCTGTTAAGTCGATCTTTTCCATCTTAAATGAGTTGTTTGGCGTTCGGCTCGCTCGGTTCCTCAGAGGCTGATCCTCCAACGGTCTCGTCCACTCAGAGGAAGAGCCTCTGTTTCCTCCTCTTCCTCTTCTGCTTCCTCCTCCTCTGTTTCCTCCTCTTCCTCCTCTGCTTCCTCCTCTGTTTCCTCCTCTGTTTCCTCCTCTTCCTCCTCTGCTTCCTCCTCTGTTTCCTCCTCTGTTTCCTCCTCTTCCTCCTCTGCTTCCTCCTCCTCTGTTTCCTCCTCCTCTTCCTCCTCTGCTTCCTCCTCTGTTTCCTCCTCTGTTTCCTCCTCTGTTTCCTCCTCTGCTTCCTCCTCTGCTTCCTCCTCTGTTTCCTCCTCTGTTTCCTCCTCTGCTTCCTCCTCTGTTTCCTCCTCTGTTTCCTCCTCTGCTTCCTCCTCTGCTTCCTCCTCTGCTTCCTCCTCTGCTTCCTCCTCTGGTAAGAAGTCAGGACCATGATGATGTAAAACTAAAGCTGCGTTCACATCACTTTTCCTTCAGCGTTAAATAAACGAGCAGCAGCGTTCATGAAGTTCTCTGCAGCGCGACACGAACATGAAAGAAGTCTGTGATCCAGTCTGTGATCCAGTCTGTGATCCAGTCTGTGATCTAGTCTGCAATCTAGTCTGTGATCCAGTCTGTGATCTAGTCTGTGATCCAGTCTGTGATCTAGTCTGTGATCCAGTCTGTGATCTAGTCTGTGATCCAGTCTGTGATCCAGTCTGTGATCTAGTCTGCGATCTAGTCTGTGATCCAGTCTGTGATCTAGTCTGTGATCCAGTCTGTGATCCAGTCTGTGATCTAGCCTGTGATCGAGTCTGTGATCCAGTCTGTGATCTAGTCTGTGATCCAGTCTGTGATCCAGTCTGTGATCTAGTCTGTGATCCAGTCTGTGATCCAGTCTGTGATCCAGTCTGTGATCCAGTCTGTGAGACGTCGCTCGGCTCCACCAGCTCTGATGAATAAATGATTCCTTGTTGGCAGAATTGAACCCTCAACCTTTCTGAAACGTATCTGAGCAGATATGACGACGCAAAACGTGACTTTTAAAAAACGTTTAATTCATTCACTTTTTAGAAACGTGACTTTTAAAAAAAAGTTACTTTGAAGTTTTAACTAACATTTTTAAAAAGTAACTTTTTAAAAAAGTAACTTTTTAAAAAAGTAACTTTTTAAAAAAAGTAACAATTTTAAAAAGTAACATTTTAAAAAAGTAAAATTTTTAAAAAGTAACAATTAAAAAAAAAAAGTGTACGTAATGTTTGAAGGACATTTGCTGGCGCTGCGTTCTCGCTGGTTTCATGAGGGAAACGGCTCCTAATAATTACATCCATCATTATTATTGTTATTATTAATAATAATATTATGATAAGCTGTAAGGTGGTCGTCCTGCTGTCAGCTCACCTCAGCATCTTCATCAATTTACCTCACCGTGTGTGTGTGTGTGTGTGTGTGTGTGTGTGTGTGTGTGTGTGTGTGTGTGTGTAGATAAGACAGATTACAGCCGAGCTCATTGTGTTTCTGGGTCTGACTCGTTATCCACGACTGTGAGAGCTTTCCCACCCGTCTGCTGCTCGCCACACACACACACACACACACACACACACACACACACACACACACACACACACACACGTATGTTGGGCCTACAGTGTGTGTGTGTGTGTGTGTGTTGTTATGACTGGCGTGCCCCTGACAGCCTCATTCGTCTTCCTCGTCCTCCGCTGGATTGATAACGAACAAAAACACAAACATAAGCGTCTGAAAATGAACTCTCGTCGTCTTTTCCAGCGCAGAGGAATGTGGAGCGGCAGCAGGCGTCTGATTGGCCGAGGCTCAAGCGCAGGGTCGACGGTAGCCAATGGGGAGGTCGCCGGGGTCGGGGGTTCAAATCCCGGCTCCTCCTGGAAGCTCTTTACACCCAAAAGACTGAAAATGAATTAGTATTTCATAAATAGTTATTTTATCCCTCGTGTGAATAATATTTTACAGACAAGATGTAGGTAAATAAATATGTATTTATATAAACATTTTGTTTTAGTCAAATTAATATTACTATTATTATTGTTATTATTTTAATCATATGCCGGTTTTTAGCTTCTGTTTTCTGTTAAAAATACAAAGAACAAGCTGAAAACCAAGAATGTGAAATATCATTTCTCTCCCAGCATTAATCACAGAAACTGAATTAAAACGTTTAATATTCACTCCACGACGTCATCGATTCATTTGAAGGTAAACTTTGAGCAAACATTAAAATGATAACTAAAATGCGTTGAACGATGTTTGTTTCTGCGATGAGGAGCTTCAGGACAGGAAGTGACAAAAACATAAACGCATCGTGTTTCCTGAGAGTTTAACCGTGACGCTCATGAAGTGGGTTAATATTGATTTGACACTTTTTACATTTGAGCTTGTTATTGTGTTATCTTTAAATGTATGAGCCCACTTGTTCTAAAAGTATACAAACTATAATTTTTCCACTTCATCATCATCAGGAGTCAATAATTACAGTTATTCTCCGCATTGTGGCTGCTGGAGAGCCAAAGTAAAACCAGGTAAAAGCTGAGGGAGAATTAGGTGTTTTCATGCATTGATTAATGGCTTTCTAAAGCAAAGCACATCGGAGGAGCCGGACGATCAATAAATTAACTGCCCAAATTCATCATTTTCTACAACAACAGCTAATTATTTCGACGGCTGCGGGAAAAGAAAAAAGGAAAAAGAAAGCAACGATAAACAACAAGGGTTCATTTAGCAGATGTGAGATTAAACTTCTCTACAGCGGTGAGACACTCACACTCAAATATCCTCATTTGATTTCTCTCCTGCAGATATTCAGCTGAATATTTAAGTTATGAAGAAATAAACGATGAAATACGGAACAAAAAATACAATTATCAATGCAGACAAAAAAAAAACATGAACAATGAAAACAAAAGAATTGTTGAAGGCTAAATGTTCTCTGCTTGACTTAAAAGCAGATTAGTGCACGTAGCCGGACCGACACGTGCACGAGCACGAACGTCAGGTTACACTACTTACTGTTCAAAGATCAGTCAACGTTAGCGTCAACGCACGAGAGAAAAGAAAAATGAAATAGAGACGAGTTAAACATGAACTTCCTCCCCCTGGTGGTCAGGAGAGAGAATGCAGCTTTAACACATGAAGCATAGACTTCTATACAACCAGAGGAGTCGTCCCCTGGTGGTCAGGAGAGAGAATGCAGCTTTAACACATGAAGCATAGACTTCTATACAACCAGAGGAGTCGCCCCCTGGTGGTCAGGAGAGAGAATGCAGCTTTAACACATGAAGCATAGACTTCTATACAACCAGAGGAGTCGCCCCCTGGTGGTCAGGAGAGAGAATGCAGCTTTAACACATGAAGCATAGACTTCTATACAACCAGAGGAGTCGCCCCTTGGTGGTCAGGAGAGAGAATGCAGCTTTAACACATGAAGCATAGACTTCTATACAACCAGAGGAATCGCCCCCTGGTGATCAGGAGAGAGAATGCAGCTTTAACACATGAAGCATAGACTTCTATACAACCAGAGGAGTCGCCCCCTGGTGGTCAGGAGAGAGAATGCAGCTTTAACACATGAAGCATAGACTTCTATACAACCAGAGGAGTCGCCCCCTGGTGGTCAGGAGAGAGAATGCAGCTTTAAGAGATGAATTTAGGGAACAGATCTAATAAGTTAATAAATAACTTCTTTGTTGGACTATAAATAACCGCTCAGTGTTCTGTTCAGGCGTTTAAACCACATCGAGGTCTCCTGGCTGAAGAAAACTCATTAAAGCTTATTTAAACCACATATATACATACATATGTAATATTGAATGCACATAGTATATTACAGTGGTCATAAACCACTACTGGAGCCTTGAAGGGACATTTTTTTTAAAGGGTTCATTTCCACTAATTGAGGCCGTGTTGCTTTAAATCCACGAGGGTTCGTTAGCACAATAACTGATTGTAATTCAATTAAAACACACACACACACACACACACACACACACACACACACACACACACACACACCCTGTAACCTTGCTGTGAAAGCCTTTTGTGTGTGTGTGTGTGTGTGTGTGTGTGTGTGTGTGTGTGTGTGTGTGTATAAATATAGCGGTTTAAAGCGGTGTCACTTTCATTTACATAGGAGCATGTTGTTAACGTCGCGCTTTGACATCCAATTAAAACGTTTACATTTCTGCTTAATTAATTCGGCGGATGGCGGGAAGAAAAGACGAATGGACGGCCTGTTTGACAGGAGGCCGATAACCGCGTGTGTGTGAGTGTGTGTGAGTGTGTGTGTGTGTGTTAAGGTCACGGCAGGCTGACTATTATAATTCATCTCTGTAGACGTGAATCCAGGAGGGACTCGCTCCTCTTTTCCAGCGTTGTGAAGTGTTTTAAAGCTGCAACGCTTCTGTTTATGGTTTTAAACGAAGCGCTGCGGCTATTTATTGATCGCTGCATGCTGGGAAATAAAATAGTTTGTCGATCAGGAAGAAAACATGTTTTTAAATCCACGGAGCTCTCACGGGATATTTATACACATATACTTATAAATACCTTTATATATTGTTTTCCTGTTTTTAATTTACATTTTATATTAAATATATGTCTTAATGCATATATTAATTATGTTCATGCTGCAATTATAATCACTTATTTTTAAAATATGATTTATTATTATATTTCATTGGTTTTATTGTGTTTACGATTATCACATTTAAAAAATATTTTCTATCGAATGTTTAATTTTTTTCTTACTTTCTTCTTTATTAACATTTTGTGGAATATGTATTGATCTACAAATACAGATCAGTATTATTCATTAATGAGTACACAACATTATTAACTTGTCTGGCTGAATGTTTTTACAGAAAAGCTTTGACACAATATTCATATCTTAATGTTGAGGAACACAATACAATGACGACTTAATAATTCATGTATTTTCAAAATAAAAGTTTCCTGCAAAGAAACATAATCGGGGAGAGAATTAAAAACACTACGAGACAGTTTACAGTTTTTAGAAAATTGTGATTAGTTTTTAAATATTTATATGATGAGTTTTAGAAATGTCCGACCAAAATGTACTCGCTTCATAAAAATAAATCTTGCTGTAAAGAAAATAACAGAAACGCTTGGAAATCTTTTTGGGGATAGTTATTTATATAATTTGCAATGTATTGAACGCGTCACTACATTTATGCAGTTATTGTTCCATGAGGGTTGATTGTTTGTGTCATTGTTTGTGTAATGTGTCGTTATCTTTACTGCAGCTGTGTTTGCGACACAACGCTGCAGTCCGTCTGCATCAGGAGGCGCGTGTTCCTCCAGCAGACAGGGGGCGCCGCAGCGGATGAACTGCATGTTTACAGTGTTCAACTCACCTCATTGGCTCGTGGACGTTTTGAAGATTCAAGTTCAGGCGATTTTGACGTCGCCATCTTGTTTTTTTGTGTGTAACCAGTGAACAGGAAGTGACCACATCTGGACTGAAGAGGAGTGGTGTAAAGACCTGTCAATCACCTTGTAGCCCCGCCCTAAAGCATCCTCCGCTTTATGGTCTGTTTGACTCAATTAATGCAGCTTCAACAAATGAAGCATAGACTTCTATACAACCAGAGGAGTCGCCCCCTGGTGGTCAGGAGAGAGAATGCAGCTTTAACACATGAAGCATAGACTTCTATACAACCAGAGGAGTCGCCCTCTGGTGGTCAGGAGAGAGAATGCAGCTTTAACACATGAAGCATAGACTTCTATACAACCAGAGGAGTCGCCCCCTGGTGGTCAGGAGAGAGAATGCAGCTTTAACACATGAAGCATAGACTTCTATACAACCAGAGGAGTCGCCCCCTGGTGGTCAGGAGAGAGAATGCAGCTTTAACACATGAAGCATAGACTTCTATACAACCAGAGGAGTCGCCCCCTGGTGGTCAGGAGAGAGAATGCAGCTTCAACACATGAAGCATAGACTTCTATACAACCAGAGGAGTCGCCCCCTGGTGGTCAGGAGAGAGAATGCAGCTTCAACACATGAAGCATAGACTTCTATACAACCAGAGGAGTCGTCCCCTGGTGGTCAGGAGAGAGAATGCAGCTTTAACACATGAAGCAGTGACTTCTATACAACCAGAGGAGTCGCCCCCTGGTGGTCAGGAGAGAGAATGCAGCTTCAACACATGAAGCATAGACTTCTATACAACCGGAGGAGTCGGCCCTGGTGCCTCTGCAGCAGCTGTATCTGGTGTCTTCTGAGCGGCTGCAGGTGCGTTCTGGCTGACAGGTGTGACATTCTTCTTGTTCTGCTACAAACGATCAAACACGCTCGTGTTGCTGTTTCTATCCGCTCGGGTGTTAAAGGTCAAACCGGACCGATGACCTTTATCTGAGCCGCTCGTGTTCATCTCTGGGACCACGGAGGGTCTCGCCCCGCAGGTTGGCCACCGTTTACTTTATTTTGAAGGATTAAGGTTGTAATTAGTAAAATAAAGATGTTTTACATGCAGATGCTTTATTTTCTTTTTCATCTCTTTTGCCTTTGATCCTTTCCTCATGTTCTTTTCTCCCTCACTTCGTTTCCTTCTCTCCTCTCCCTGTGTCTTCATCTTGTCTCATCTCCTCTATCCTTGTGTCCTCTCCTCTCTTTCACACCTTGACTCTCATTAACTCTTCTCCTTCTTGTCTCCTCTGCTCCCCTCGCCTCCTTGTCTCCTCTCCTCGTCTCCCTCCTCGTCTACTCTCCTCATCTCCTCTCCCCTTCTTGTCTCCCATCCTTGTCTCCTCTCCTCATCTCCTCTCCCCTCCTTGTCTACTATCATCTCCTCATCTCTTCATCTCCTCGTCTCCCTTTCTTCCTCTCCTCATCTCCTCGTCTCCTCTCCTCATCTCCTCTCCCCTTCTTGTCTCCCATCCTTGTCTCCTCTCCTCATCTCCTCCCCCCTCCTTGTCTACTATCCTCTCCACATCTCTTCATCTCCTCGTCTCCCTTTCTTCCTCTCCTCATCTCCTCGTCTCCTCTCCTCTGGGCGGGACGTTGATCCTGGTCCGGCCCCTAGGGGGCGTGGTCTGGTGACGTATTCGTGTTTGTAGCGCTGTTTCCCGGCCAGCCTTCCAGCTGTGACTCGCTGTGATTTCCTGCTCTCCCTCCTCCTCTTCCTCCTCCTCCTCCTCTTCCTCCGGTTAAAGATGGAGCTCCGGATGATCCTCCGCGCGGTGCTCGTCCTCTCTGCCGCCTCTCTGCAGCCGTCGCGCGGCGCGGCTTCACGGACCGGCCCGCGGGTCACGGAGGAGGTGGGTGACGTCATCTGCCGCATGCATCTGCATTCATCTGAAAAACAAGAATTCAATCTCTCTCTCTTTATTCTCACGGCGAGTCGCTGTGCACGCGCTGCAGGAGCGTGCGTAATAACGGGTCGTCCTGTCTGCAAGAGCACGCACGAACACGCGCGCACATATACATATACTAACACACACACACACACACACACACACACACACACACACAGAGAGAACTGTGAGACGACGTGTCCTGTTCCTATCTATATGTTCGCAGTCACACACACACACACGCACGCACACGCACACACAGAAATTGTGCAATGTGTCTCTATCGAGAATATGTTCGCAGTCACACACACACACACACACACACACACACACACACACACACACCTTGGAGTGTATTTTATTAACATTACTTTATCATCACATGCTTTTTATATATAAATTATCCAATAGTATGACTGAACCCTGGTCTGTCAACACATGCTCTTATTTTGAAAGGGTGTTCATTAAAGCAGAGATCACTAGAAATTAAGATTAAAGAGTTCAAAGACGGACATATTACATGTATTAATTCTCCAAATGTACATACACACTGGCCCTTTAAATGTACATACACACTGGCCCTTTAAATGTACATACACACTGGCCCTTTAAATGTACATACACACTGGCCCTTTAAATGTACATACACACTGGCCCTTTAAATGTACATACACACTGGCCCTTTAAATGTACATACACACTGGCCCTTTAAATGTACATACACACTGGCCCTTTAAATGTACATACACACTGGCCCTTTAAGTGTACATACACACTGGCCCTTTAAATGTACATACACACTGGCCCTTTAAGTGTACATACACACTGGCCCTTTAAAGTGTTTCAAAAACATCAGAGTAAAAAATAAAAAAAATGTGCAAAACTGAAGTAAATGTTTCTTGTCACTTCAGACTTTTGAGTGTGTGACAGCCTTCATTGTGTGTGTGTGTGTGTGTGTGTGTGTGTGTGTGTGTGTGTGTGTGTGTGTGTGTGTGTGTGTCCAGGTGTTCTTTGACATCACAGTATCAGGTCACGAGGTCGGACGGATCGTCGTCGGCCTTTTCGGGGAGGTCGTCCCACTCACTGTCAATAACTTTGTCTCCCTGGCAACCGGAGAGGTAGACACACACACACACACACACACACACACACACACACACACACACACACACACACACACACACACACACACACACACACACACACACACCTGTTTCCATTTCTCCCATTTTCCTTCATGATTTATAATCTTTCACTCTTGTTCCTCAACTTCTTTTCACGTATTTTATGCAGTATTTATACTTCACTTTATAACTAAAATACTATATTTAACAGTGTTTTTAAAGGTCAACTTTACCAGATGAACCTGAATTCAACACAGACTTACTTTCATATCTGGAGTCAATGTTGCAAATATTAGATATTTTATTTAGAAATTGAATGAAGTTTGGTTGAGTTTGAATGTGTACTGCGTGTTTATATACTTATAATTATGTATTGTATACGTATACTATACGTATATATTTCACATGTAAAGCCTTTGAAATGCTCGTCTTGTAAAGTGTGAAAGTTTTCATCTAAAATCTGAGTCAGTTGTGGTTTTTTGTTTGGTTTGTGTAACACAACTCGTAACACAACTCGTAACACAACTCGTAACACAACTCGTTCTCTGCAGAAAGGTTACGGATACAAAGGGACGAAGTTCCACAGAGTCATCAAGGACTTCATGATCCAGGGAGGAGACTTCACCGCCGGGGACGGAACAGGAGGTACAAGTACACACAGCAAGTACACACAGCAAGTACACAAAGCACCAAGTACACACAGCAAGTACACACAGCAAGTACACACAGCACCAAGTACACACAGCCAGTACACACAGCACCAAGTACACACAGCAAGTACACACAGCAGCAAGGACATGCAGCACTAAGTACACACAGCACCAAGTACACAGACGACGTAGTACACAGACCACCAAGTACACAGACGACGTAGTACACAGACCACCAAGTACACAGACCGAAACAAAGCAACAAAGTAACTTTTCCGTCATGTGAAGGGGACTTGGTGGCTCCTCACTGAGAGACGACTTTAACTTCACAGACCAACCAGGTGCGAAGAGAAAGTTACAGAACGTAACCAGGCGAGTTGATTTAGATTTGAGATTTTCGTGCAGAATTGGTCACCAGCTGAACGTCTTCCTCCTTCAGGTCACAGCATCTATGGAACCACGTTCACGGATGAAAACTTCAAACTGAAGCATTTGGGATCAGGATGGGTGAGCTCACACACGTGTGTGTGTGTGTGTGTGTGTGTGTGTACATGTACACGCACGTGCTTCACTTTTTACACATTTTCTTATTTTACAGCCTCATTCCAAAATGGATTGAATTCATTTGGAAATTTTTGAAACTAAAGAAGGAAAATATAACGTGAACATAAGTACTCACAGCCCGTTTCCACTGTTCATCCTTGAGATGCTTCACAACTTGATTGGAGTCCACTTGTGTTCAATATTACGCTGTGTGTTTGTGTGTCTGTGTGGTTGTGTGTCTGTGCATCAGGTGAGTATGGCCAACGCCGGGCCCGACACCAACGGATCGCAGTTCTTCATCCTGGCGGCCAAAGCGCCGTGGCTGGACGGGAAACACGTGGTCTTCGGCAAAATCCTGGACGGGATGGTGGGTCCACGTCTTTTATTCAGTATGGCTGCAAACAAAGAGACGATCGGCGTGTTTTAGAGTCCAGTGAACAGGTTCAATTCGTCGTTTAGTTCTTTAACTCAACAAACACAACTTACAGTTCCTTCCTGAGCTCAGCCTGCTTCCTGGTTCTGCCGCAGGTGAGCTGCTTCCTGTCTAGATTCAGGGGCTCCGCCCACACAGAGGCGTTCAAGGTCCAGGAAGAAAGTTAGGGCATTTTTGCCTTCAGCGGACCTAAACCTACGGTACACGGAATCTGCACTAAATTATAGTACTAAAAATATTTGACTTCACTTAATCAAAGTCAAACTTTCCAGAGATTCTGTGAAGAAAGTGATATTTTATAGTAGAAAAAAGTGATTATTATTTTTTTCTTTTCTGTGTTCAACTAATCATCAACTAATCAATCAACTAATAAACCAGTCACACCTACTCTGCTTTATGAACCTCTTAACTGGTATCACAAGTGTTTTCTATATTTTATACCTTTTAAAACATTTTCAAATAGCCGTTGTGGTCGAGGAGATATTCTGTATTTCGTATGGCTCAACGAGTCGCGGTACATTTTGAAACATAGTTTTACTTCAGTAAGGTTTTGAGTGCAGGAGTTTTACTTGTAGTGAAGTATTTTCACTACTTTTACCGCAGAAAAGGATGTGAATACTTCTTCCATCATACTTGATGAAATCTAAATAAAAAGCCCTCAGACAGTCGCTGCTTGTTCCCGATGACGTCGTCTGATGTGAAACCTGTTTCTCACCTGACAGTCTGTGGTTCACACCATCGAGCTGCAGGACACCAACGACAGGAACCTGCCGCACACCGAGTGCGTGATCGTCAACAGCGGCCGGATCCCCGTCAAAGAGCCCTTTGTGGTGGAGGTGGAGGGCTGGTAGACGGTTATTATAGATTATTATGTTCTGGTAATCAATCAGAAGTCCACACGGCCAAAATCACTTTTTCATACGATCACTTTTTGCATGCTAAAACGTGCTAATGCTAGCAAGAAGCGCTCGGTATCGATTTAAATGTTTTACTACAGAGTTTTCTGTAATGATACAAAAACCTTAACGTTTTAAAAGAAATATAGACATATTTTTTGGTATTTTAAGAAAAAAAATATGCTTCTCCAATTCATCAGAGTTGTTTTCTGAACACAAAAAGCTGCAAAAGAATGATCAAAATGTTTAATGAAATCGAGAAAGATTTAAACAAAGAGACGAAACTAAACGTAGAATTTGACCAAGCAGCTAGAAATATAATGAAATGTGTTTTAGTTTGAAAGCCAAAACATGTCGGATGTTAATAATCGTCTCTTTTAGAAAACTAACATGGACGTCATAAACGTTAGCATGTAAGAATCTACATGCTAACAATATGTTTGCTACTGCCAGCATGCTAACAGACACTTTTTACTGTACACAGAGACAATATGTATACATAAGTAATATTTTCAGTTATTAACAGAACATATCACACATTGATGTCAAAGAACTTTCCGACAACAGGAAGTATCGGTCAAAGAAATATGAATCTGCGCTCAATGGAGCGCCACACCGGTTCCCTCCACCAACAGGATTTGGGATTATTGCAAAAAAATAATCCCCGTTGCAAACAAGCGTTTATGATTCTTGCACGTTTTTGTCTATCAAACTAAATCTTCCAACTAAAACCTTAATACAGGAACAGGAAGTGAATAAATGCTGACTCATTTCTGGGTTTCAGGACTCCTGCAGCTCTCGATTAACTTTTACAAATGTTCAGACACAAAGTTTAGTCCATCACGAGCAGTGAATAGTGAAGGAAACCTCAAACATTTGCATGTCATAATATTTTTATGCTCAGGTGGAAAACCTTAAATCTCAAAATGGCCACTTTTTCATGTTTGTAGCAACAATGCTACGTTTGAACCCACGAAGCAACTTGATCCTGATGTGAGGCTTTTTAACCGAAAGGTCTTGAAAGGATTCACTCTGATGTCATTTTAAAAACACGCCGCTGAGTGAAGGTTCAGCATCGCTCTGTAGCTTTTACTGGAGGAGAAATATCTTTTATTCATTCATGACGTCGTGTCAAAACCAGGAGAAATGAGACTTCCATGAACGCGGTACTCATCCGATTCACTGTGCTTCATGCTAACGGTTTCATACGTTAGCATACTTGCTATATCTAATAGGTGGTGCTAGTTAGCATCATCCATTAAAAACTCTGTGTTACAATAAATAATGAACTGTGACTACGACATGACGAACTTCCAGCCCATTGGCAAGGCAGCTCTGAAAGACTCACAAAACAATCTATTGGTCATCGTGAACAGAGGCGCCGAACCTCAACCCAACTGTTGTTGTTGTTGTTGTTGTTGTTGTTGTTGTTGTTGTTGTTGTCTAAACCCAACTGTTGGTTTTAACGTAAAGTCCTGAAAAACATTCTTACTAATTAAAAACGGACAATTCTCATCGCGCTACACAAAAACCGATGGATTGCATTTCGTGACTCTTTCCCTGCTGACGCTTGGTGAAAACTTGCACTTCCAGAACGATGTCGCTCCTCTTCAACCTCATGACATCATTCTTCATTTGCCAAATTTGTTCACTTTTTCTATGCATCTTGTACCTCGATATCAACGTCAGACGTATGCAAAGCGCTGCAGCGAGCGTCCATCGCCATTGTTGCACTTTATTCTCTTAAAAATGAAGGTTTCTCATGCTTTGACTGAAAAGAGGTGTGATCACGCACCACGTCATGTTCGCTAAAACAGAGGGAACAGGTGTGGATAGTAGCGCTGTAGCTAACACCTCAGTAGCAAGTTTAAACGTTGTACTTTGTTGTTTCTCTGTTTCCTCTTGCGTCTTTGTGACCGTTGAACTGAACTGTAAAGCAGCTGCTGGACGTCTGTAACGAGCATATCAGGGTTCCACCATATTGAAAGGAACCGCAGCAGAAGAACCCAACAGGTGTGTTTTCTACAATAAACAAGACGCTGTTGAAAAAACCATGTTTGGGAGTTTTGGTGTTTCTGTTTCCTCGTGATCCTCCACAACACTCTGGAGCCGTGAAGACGATCAAGAGCGTCTTTTCATTCAGACGCTTCACTTCCTGTGCGAGCGGCTGAGTGTTAAACGGTGTAATTATCTCCGGTAGAAGGTGAAGCTGCAGAGGAGCTGACAGCTGATCTCTCAGCGCTGACACAAAACTGCTGCTAATGAGAACTACAGCGGGTGATTTGTTTCCCCTGTTCTACAACACACACACACACACACACACACACACACACGCACAAGGGAGGAAAACATCTCTGAACACAAAGGTCAAAGCGGAGCAGAAATCTCAGGAGGAAGACAGGAAGTCGACAGAAAACAGTGAAACACGCCGTCGTCCGCTCGCCGTTCAGGAAAAAAACGCGCCGGATTTTCACAAATTATGAAGAAAAATGATCCGGATTCTCACTTGTGTTTGTTTTTGAGCAGCTGAAGTTCACCGGTTTTATTTTATTCATGTCGTTAGCGATGGAGGAGAGAGACGGACGGTCTTTAGCAGTTTCTGTGACGACATCAAAGCTGCAAACACAAACGAGTAAAACGCGTTTCAAAATGAAAGAAAGTGAAAGACGACAACGAGCAGGACAGAAACGTGTCCATGCAGAAACTCTGGTGTCGTGTGAGTTACAAGCAGACGCTCTTTGACTTTGACTCGTGCCGTTTGGATATCGGTGCGACTGATTTGTGGATTTTTCCGATGCTAAATGCAGTTTGCAGAGACGTACGGTGAGAAGTTCACGTGAAATCTTCCTGCTGTCGTCCTGGCGGCGCCTCTCACCAGGCTTAGCACCCGCTAGTCTGCACCGCTAGCTCACCCGAGGAGGCGCGATGGCAACAGGTCCGCGCTACAGTTCAGTGCACGCTAGCGAGCTAGCAGCGCGGGCGTTAGCTCCTGAGCTAGCTGAGGAGGCGGGGTTTCCCTCAAGTAAACAAAACTGACAATTCAGCACAAATTAACAAAGTGTTGTCAGAGCTAGCAGCTATCTGCTGGAGCTAGCACTAGCTGCTAGCTGCTGCAGCTTTCAGGCGGTTGCAACTGGTTCCAGATGTTTTTTTGGCAGTTTTAAACAGTTTCTCTGTGCAGACACATTGATAATAAAAATGCATTTACACTTCTAAAAATGAATTTCACGCTTCAAGAGGATTGTTTTGGTGGTTTCATATCAAGCACTTCACGATAAACGATGTTCCAAAGTTTCACCTTCAACTTTCTACTTGCCACTTTAAAAATATTATTTTTGGAGGAGAATTTAAGGATGTGAAATGCATGAAACACTCAGCTGAGGATATTTCCTGTCTGCTGTTGTAAACTAGCACCTTAAACATCTCAGCGCCCTCTCCTCAGCACGCCGCGGGAAAAGAAGAAGAAGAAGAAGAGAAACCTCTTCTCTCCGTTTGTCAGCCGACATAACAAGACTGTCTGAACCCGACGAACCAGCAGAGAGGACGAGGAGAGGAAACAGAGGAGAGATGGAGAGGAGAGAGGGAGAGAGAAAGTGGTGGTGGGTTTTTAAATGGTCCGGAGGGATGCGTGTCGAGGAGGAGGAGGAGGAGGAAGAGGAAAGGAGGGGGGGGGGGCTCCCACAGCGACTGCAAGTTGTTATATTGGGGATCTGTTAGTGGATCAATGAAAAGAGAAAGAAAGAGAAAGAGGGAGAGAGGCTGTGTGGAAGGATGACAGGCCTCATTACCACCAAACCTCAGACAGTGATGCTTCTGCGTGTGTGTGTGTGTGCGTGTGTGTGTGTGTGTGTGTGTGCACTGTGTGTATTCCCATGCCACATGACGCCTATTTACATGCATGAGTCTGTGTTTGTGCAGGATCGTCCATCCTCTCTCTCGCTGTGTGTGTGTGTGTGTGTGTGTGTGTGTGTGTGTGTGTGTGTGTGTGTGTGTGTGTGTGTGTGCTCCCTGAAGGCCTCTGTAAGAGGAGGATGATGGGACAGAGTTGTTTAAAGGTCAGCGGCAAAACACATCATCAGACAGAGAGAGCTCACAGCGAACCGCACACAACGAAGACACCGGGGGCAGTTATTCGTATATATATATATATATATATATATATATATATATATATACATATATATATATATATATATATATATATATATATGGTGTTTTACATATTTGTTTTTCTACAAAGAACGGGAATATTAAGAGGAGGAATAGCGGCATGAAGATCGCACGTTACATTGTACGACAACACGAAGACTCGAGACGACAAACTTCATCACTCCTCTCGACCTCCACTTCCTTCCGTTCTTACCTTTCACAATAAAAGCCCTTTGACTGTAATGCTGTAACCGTTCAGGCTGGTCTCATCCATCATTTAATACGGGACCTTTCCAAGAACACAACCGAGTATTCGTGTTGAATAAACTTCGCCTTCTTTTTAACGAGCAGGAAATTGACACGTTGAAGAATTTCGGCTGAAAACGGAACGAAAAAAAAAAGTTGGACATTTTAATAACATCATACGAGCCGCCGTATGAGGACATGTTGAACAGTTGAACTCTACTTTACTCAGACCTCCGTGAATCTATTGGAAGAAGTGTGTCACCATGGTCACACATGGAGGGAGAGCCTCGTTTTCAGGGTTTTTTTGTTTTTGAGAGCAAATTTTATTTTTGAGAGCTTTTTTTTAATATATATATATATTTTTTTTTTTCAATGTGTTTTTTTTAAAGCAATTTTTTTAATTGAGAGCAAAGATTTTGAGATAATTTACTTACAAACTAGAAATTTGCTCTGGTAAAAAAAACACAAATCTACCTTCATATAAAGGGATTCTTTGCAGTGTGGATTTCCTCATGTGGAGGGTGAGAACTGGTTGAACTGGTGGAACTGGTGGACCTGCAGTCCTTCACAGACGTGCGTGGAGTCCGGAGCCCGGATCCACACATTGTTAACGAACATCACATTCTGGGTTTTGCTGAATCATCCGAGGGTACAAGCGCCCTTTCACTGCGACCTCGAGGAGACGTTTTGGGTCGAAGCGCCGCCAGAAGAACGTTTGACCTGTGGAAAGTCCAGAAGTCCAGAAGTCCAGAAGTCCAGAAGTCCAGACGACCGGAAAACCAGACGACCGGACGCAGGACCGAAGTTCTGAAAGTCTTCCTGCGTCCGCGGCCCAGAGAAGGTTGAAAATCAATCCTGAACTTCTGCAGGTAAAACGAGGCGCCGCAGTTTGAGCTGCAGCCTTTTGGAGCCTGAACTACACGGTACACGGTAACTTTAAAAAACCTTTCAAGTTGTTTTATTGCATAAATGTAAAATAACAATATAAGATCTATAATATGTTAAAGCTAATTTATCATTTATCATTCAAGATGACATCATCACGTAAAACAGAGTGACTTTGACGCCTATTTTGCTGAATTACAATAAAATGTTTAAAATAAGGCACAACACAGTATTGTATATATAGAATATGTATATATATAGATATATATATCTATATATATATATATATATATATATATATATATATATGTATATATATTGTATATATAGGATTGCACAATCAGTGACTAAAGTGCACTATGCAATAAATAAATATACATAATATTATTTATATATTTATAATATTGATGACATTCATAATAAACACACTGCATAATTATGAGGACAGGTGTTGTTTTAATTCCATTTTGTAGTGTTATATTTCATTTTAAACTCATAATATGTTATAATCTGCTTAAAGCGCCGTATGATCATAGTTTTAACTATAAGAATATTTACGTTCATTTGACTTATTTAAGAGTGTTTTAGAACATTTTTTATTAACTTAAAATGTTAAGTGTCATGATAACATTTAGTGTTTTATAATTCCCGTAGTTTTATCACAATATACCATGTTTATATTAATAATAATCACTGTTATACTTCATTACTCTGAAGTGAATTAAATAATGTAAATATATATAAATAATTAATGCAAGAACTACAAAAAACGTCAAATTAATTCTCCCGAATTCGCTGGGATTCTTTCTCCTTGTAGGAAAAATGTGAACGCCGATCAAGTGCACATCCTCTTCCTCCTCTTCCTCCTCTATGCGACAAGCATCTCCTCCTCCTCCTCCTCTTCGTCCTCCTGTCTGAATTAGAGAGAGGAATAGTGATATTGACAGGGCTGACGGGTTCGGGGCAGAAGAAACATGAATACTTACATGTGTCAAAGGCACCGCGAGGAGGAGGAGGAGGAGGAGGAAGAGGAGGAGGAGGAAGAGGAGGAGGAGGAAGAGGAGGTCACACATATCACTGTGTCTTATTACAGCTTTGATATTATGACAATGACACGCAGTCAATTCAAATTTGAGAATCAGCGAGGCCACCGGGTCCAGCAGAAGCTCAGGAATTAGTCCGCTGACATTTCTACACGGACATATTGACGTGTAACACGCTGCGGACGCCGAGACTAACGCTCCGCTGAGCTGCTTATCGACGAGCAGTTAAACTGTATTTACTGCTCCGTGATTGGCGGCCAGGTGTCTGTTGGAAAACTGCAGTTTGGGATCAGTTTCATCTCCCGGCGAGTTCAGGACACGGTTAGCGTAGCTTAGCACAAAGACGTCGCCGTGTTGCCGTTTTTTTTTTTACAGCCAGCAAACAGGAAGTGTGTGGACGTAGAGACGCTGTGTCGACCTGTCAATCACCTCGTAGCCCCGCCCTTAAAGCCTCCTCCTGAGGGAATACATCAAGAGAGAAGTAGAGTCATTTATATAGACTTCTATACAACCAGAGGAGTCGCCCCCTGGTGGTCAGGAGAGAGAATGCAGCTTTAACACATGAAGCATAGACTTCTATACAACCAGAGGAGCCCCCTGGTGGTCAGGAGAGAGAATGCAGCTTTAACACATGAAGCATAGACTTCTATACAACCAGAGGAGTCGCCCCCTGGTGGTCAGGAGAGAGAATGCAGCTTTAACACATGAAGCATAGACTTCTATACAACCAGAGGAGCCCCCCCCCTCCCAGGCAAAGTTGTCCTGCTTTCTCTCTAAGCTGCATTCATAAAATAAATCACTCTTTCTCAAATGTTTCCAGACGTCTTATGAGAGTAAATTAATTATGCATGAACGTTTGGGTTATTAACAGTAAAACTTCTTAACGGTGCTCTCTCTCCGTTTGAATCTGTTCTTTGTTTTCTCTTCAGCGTTGTATCTCTGAAGCTAAACGCCTCTCTGTATGCGCTCCACCCATCGTTCCTCCATCTTCACGCATTAAACCTCGTTTCTCCTCCACTTCTTCTCCCACAGCGATTATTAAAAGCCATTTCCCGCCTTTTTCTCCTTCTCTTTTAACTACGCGCCATTAAAAACTAATTCTCCGCTCCCATCTATATGCAACGACCGCGTCCAAAAAAAGAGAAGAAGGAAAAAAAGCCTAATTCCTCTCCTCCTCCGCCGGCCTCCTCCTCCTCTCGGCTCCATCAGGCGGAGGAGCCTCTCGGGGAAATCGTTAGCGCTCCTTCTCTTTAAATTGGGGAGGTGGACGGCAGGTGAACATCGCATTGATCGGCCTCTCAAGGCCTCTTTCTCTCGCCCCTCTCCCCTTCATCCCTCGCTCCCTCTCTTGCATCCCTCACCACCAATTGTCTGGCCTTTACGCCCCCCCCCCCCCCCTCACATCACCGCCAATTGCCGGCCATTTTTCCCCTTCTATCTCTTCCTTCTTCTTTTTTTTGTGGATGCTAGCGGAGGTCACAAATTTACAAGAGAGAGTGCTGTGAGGGGGGGGGGCTGTCTATCTGTCTAACAACCACCATCATGGGGCAGAAAACAGAGATATGGAGGGTGAGGGGGTGAGGGGGTGAGGGGGTGAGGGGGCGGGGCTTGGAGGGGGTCAGAGTAAACATCGTGATGATTTCCCCTGAGTTTCCTTCACCCGGACCGATGAGGAGGCCGAGAGACAGAGGGAGGAAAGGGGGGAGAGAGAGCAGCTGTGGCGTCCTGTCACCCGGCCGGCGGTGACACCTCCTCCTCTTCCTCCTCCTCCTCCTCGTCTGCCTCCTCCTCCTCCTCACGAGGAGAGGAGTAAAGCGAGAGCGATGCACGGAGAGAGGAAAATCGAAGCGCTGACACACAGCGAGCAGCGACGCCTCATCGGCCAATTAGAGCAGAGCTCCTCTCTCTCTCTCCCTCTCCCTCTCTCTCTCCCTCTCCCTCTCTCTCTCTCTCTCTCTCTCTCTCTCTCCCTCTCCCTCTCTCTCTCTCTCTCTCTCTCTCTCTCTCTCTCTGCTTTTTACGGTTAAACGTTCTTTCATTTATCTTCTGCTCTTGTTTGAAGTTTTTATACCAAAACCACGAGAAGTGAGAGACACACAAACACACAAACACACAAACACGAGAGAGACACAAACACACAAACACACAAACACGAGAGAGACACAAACACACAAACACACAAACACGAGAGAGACACAAACACACAAACACACAAACACGAGAGAGACACAAACACACAAACACATAAATACATAAACACATAAATGTCGTCTATTCCTGCTAATAGAGTCAGTAGTAGTAGTAGTACTATTAAAGTTAATAGTAGTAGTAGTACTAGTAGAGTAGTGATGGTAATATCAGTAGTAGTACTATTAAAGTTAGTAGTAGTAGTAGTAGTACTAGTAGAGTAGTGATGGTAATATCAGTAGTAGTACCATCAGTAGACACAGCAGTCATAGTACTGTAGTATTTGTATTAGTGGCAGTGGCCACAGTACTACTACTACTAGTAGTAGTAGTATCACTAGTAGTAGTATTTGTACACCAGTCCAGAGTCTTTTTTTAATCCTCTTTCTTCTCCTCCCTTCACTCTCTCTCT
>NW_027176099.1:0-15424 GCF_023055335.1 Clinocottus analis
ATTTGCACCAGTATTAGCTATTGTTTGCACTTCAAACACTATTTTAAGTCAGCGTATTGAAGCTTCTGTTAGTGTGAACCTATCTACTCGGTTTCCTCGAAACACATCCTGCTTTATCTCCGGAGAATGAGCCCAGTGACCAAATTACCCCAACAGATTGTAAACTGTGCCGCTTGGATTGAACTGTGAGCTTAATCTGAGCCTACATCTTCAATTGGGTGAAAAAGAGATGAGACAGCTTAACTTTGGCTCACTCTCTCAGTATAAAACAACTAACATGTGTGTGATATTCCAAACAATTATTTGAAAGTAAAATCAATGTCAAATATATCTCAGTGTAATATTTTAGCTGACTCTATATATCTAGCGATGGATAACTACCACCATGCCATGATCGATCCCTCAAAATGAAATAAATCCTGTTCATATTGGCTAAAACAGTGGTTTAAACAAATGGAAGCACATTTTCCCACTGGAAAACAGACATATGAGCAAATAAGTCATAGTTGGGAAAAGTAATATGTTAGTGAGGGGAATTAGTAATATGAAAAAAAGAGGAATGAATTAAACACTTTTTTTCCTAAGTGCCATTAACAAACTTCTATGTTACTTTATTCCTTGAGAATTGTTGGATGAGTTCACATTTAGCATTTTTAAATTGGTGAAAAAATCCCTCTAAGAAGTGGTAGACACACACAATCAGTGACGATAGTCACATGAAGACTTCACTATTAAAGGGTCAAAAAACATGAGCAACCAACGTTCTCAAATATTATGACGCTACGAGAAAGAATATTTCGTCAGTTATTAATAAAGCCTTTTATCTTAATTTGCAGCCTGAGCTGGTGGGTCATGCCAACTTCTGAATACTGAAATCTGTTTTCCTTTTTATATACCAACAGTGATGAAACGGAAAAGAGCGTATGCCTGTCACCACAGAAATGAGTGAGTCGTCGTCGTCTTTTCACTCAGTGAAGCTTGTGTCATTGGCCCGATCGCTGTCCGGGCTTGGGCTAGATGCTGCCAACGGAGGTCCCATCACCCCTCCTGACAATGACGAGCCCCCTCTTCCGGTACGGTCTCCTCACGTCCTGAAGCTTTAACATCCTGCTGCTTGTGTCGGCTCAGGTTTCCCCTCCCTGAGCCGACACATGGAGCATTGTCCTGCTCTAACATGACTCGCTCATTTCTCTTCTTGTAACAGTCATTCCTGACCTCATTAATTACCTGTGTGTGCTTTTTGCGCAATTGTGTAGGAGTCTGGCATCGACCTAGGCCCTGGGCTTTTTTTTGATGACGGGAAGAGAAAAGTGGACTACATCCTTTGCTACAAATACAAAAAAAGGCGGGGGTCCAAGGCACGCCTTTCCATTACATCCAATGGGAGTATACCATTTCCGATATCGAGCCGATGGGAAACGGAAGCAGAGTCTGGGGAGGCAGGTGCACCACCAGGAGATGTGGAGGAGTCAAAGCTGTCTGAGCAGGAAAAGGCTCTAATGAGGGAGGAGTTTGAGGCGGGTTTACTGGATGCTGGGCTACAGCTACAGCGTGATAAAGAGGTGTGTATCTGCTTTCACCATGATTACTTTTTCATCTGCTGTACACTCCTATAGACATTTATGGGCCAGATTGTAGTGTATTATAACAGAGAGTGATCCACCACTCGGAGGTGTGTGTGCTGACACATGAATGCACATTAGGGGAGATTGGTACATTTTAATTGAATTGGAAGAAGGGGCACAGTCACTGTACACCGTAGATTGTATCAGTATGTGTGTCTGTGTGTGGTAAAATATCATTAGGCTAACGTTTTGAGGAAAGAACAGTGAAGGAAACATGTTAATATTTAGCGTTGCTGATATGTATACACTCAGTTGTGTTATTTTGTGTGGCCTAAAACTCGAGAGTTTTCCTTATAAAAGTGCAGTTTATTTTGTATTGTCTCACTTTGCAACCAAACTGTGAAAATAATTATATTATATTGTATAATAAGTATTTTTCTTTAACTTTATCAATTTGATCATTTCTGATCAGATTTAGAGTAGTTTGACACTATTGCAGAATTATATTTTAATGCTACCACCACATTAGACATTAGAGGTGTAGCAGGAGTTGTTTTAACCTGTGTAGTTGTATCTGGTCATTACAGCAATTGTTACAGCAATTTCAATGGGAAGCTTAATAATTAATAATTCAGTCCAGAAGAATCTTGGTAATAAGTTAGTCACCTGTTCACATGATCAAAACTGGCTACATTATGGTGGCTTTCAGGTACCTATCCCAAAATTATCTGCCCTCATTTTCTGTACTCTGGAGGTTTGGGAGGTGCTGGGCTTTGAATAATAGAATTTCATACCGAGCATCCTAACTAGAACATAAAGTAGCATACTTACAGGTTTAGGAAGTGATGAAGTCAGACAACAAATCGGTCCATATAGGCCTGTAATTGAAATAAAATTTGACATGCACAGTTGTTGATGTTAAAATATAATTTTAATCTGTGTGTTAATGTGTGTGTTTATTTGCAGAGGGCAAATGGCCTGGGGTTCATTCGGCTGCATATCCCATGGCCAATACTGAGCCGAGAAGCCGAGCTTCAGAAGATCAAAGTTGCTGTGAAAAAGGTGAGCAGCCATTTAGACACAATGGTCTTTAATATTCTATAATATACAATACATGTTTTTATATTTGGATAATAATTTGGATGCACATGACAATCCTATATAAAGACTGGACTAAAGTTGCATGTCAGAAAGCTGTGACATGACATGACAAGAATAGTAACAGATATGTGTAGTGTAGTAAATACAACATAGTGTGGCAGAGTACTTAATCCATGCATGTTTTCATCGAGCAGAAGTGTGAATTGCGGAAACGGATGGGCATTGCTGGAATGTGGGATTCCATAATGGGCAAAGTCAACATACCGTTTCAACCAGACGTCCCCAACTTTGACATTCACAGAGATTCACAGACACGCGTCCACTTCAAAACCCTCAAACACCCTTTCATCAGAGACAAGCTCCACCTGTGAGTACCTGGACTGTCATGCTCACGTGGACACATGCATACATACACACATGCACACATGTAGTAGAGTGGTATCAAAAAACTAACCCACTTCAGGAGTTGCCCTTGGATGCGGTCAGTGATGTAGATAACACCCTGATATCTAAATCACCTGCAGGCTGTGTGCTTTCATCATAACAAGGTGGAGCTTTCACGTAAATTGAATTTTTGCTGTAATAGTTGTGCCTTTCTTAAGTTGACCAAAGTATTTGATTTAACTAACACACAAACAAAAAACACTTTCATGGTCAAATGTAAAAGAGCTAACAGTGAGCCCACGACGATCCATACATTTGGTGAACAGGTCTATTGCTAATATTGAACGGTTATTGTCCTTTCTTGCAGGTACGACATCAAGTCAACAGAAACTTTATTTGATAATGCAACACGCAGCAGAATAGTGAGTCCAGAAACAAATATATGTGTATTATATATTAAGAGGAATATACTGTGTATGTATTTAGACTTTGCTTTATTTGTGTTTAGGTCGCTGAGATTATTTCACGTACTACCTGCAGACAAACTTGCCAAACCACTGGTAAGGGCTAACATGTCAATCAGTTTTCATGCTGCCTGTTTATGCTTTCACTCACAAAACTGAACGTCTCTATGACACTGTCGCTCTTCCTCTTTGTGTCATAAGGCATCAACTCATTATTGGCTCGGGGTGTCTACGACTCTGCCTTCCCTCTGCATGATGTGAGTATAACAAAAGAAGCACTTCCACTGGACAATGTGAACATATGTGTGTGCTACAACTTACATGAAGGACTACATAGAGGACTTTGTTGTGTCATGCAGGATGGACGTTTATACAAATAGGGGAAAAATGGAGGATATGAACAATCTTAATAGAAAAATACTGTTCCCAATCCTGATCTGAAAGGCAGTGCTTCTCTATGTAAAGATTCTATATATTCTTTCTTTAGGGGTCGTTCACAAGAAGAGGACGGAAAGATCAGCGAAATGACAGACAGGTGAGATGAGGGGCCTCAAATGGGTCTTTGACAAAGTGTTTTCAAACTACCCCGCTACTATTATGAGTGGAGTCATTGGATGTGAGGCCAGCCACTCTTCTTGAGGCAGTAACAGATCTGTGTCCTAATTTAACCATGACAACTTATGATCTCGCTAAATAGAGCCAACATCAGTCGACAAACATTGTCTCTTCAGTATGTTGTGTCTTTGGATTTAAATCAGTGACATCACTGTTGAGCTTCAGACTTGTCAGACCTCCCACGCAAACACTTTAGACATGAAAACAGAGCAATCTGAACGTGACACTGTAGTTTGAGCTGGATTAATGTTTCTTGAGAAGTATAATCTGTCGAAGTGAAGGGAGACTTTGTCATCAGACCTAATTAAATGTAATTGTAGATCTGGTGAAAATTGATATCAGCCAAAAAATAAATAATGTATTATTAACTGTCATTAACTGTTTTTCTCTCATGTCAATGTGCTCGGATTTCCTTCAGCTCCTTCATGAAGAATGGGCTAACTATGGAGTCATGCATAAATACCAGCCTGTGGACCTGATCAGGTACTAAGAAAAATATACTGGATACGTTTATTGATGAATGAGTAGGGCTAAACAATGATTAAGTTTGTCCTGATTTTAGGTCAATAATGTTATGAACACTGCAGAAATGATGTTTGCATTTTTTGTCTGTGATTTTTTTTTTTGTATTACGTGTTTATTCTTTGTATTTTGTACTTGTTTATTTCAATGAATGCTGTCAACTTCAATCAAATGATTGTCTCTATAGCCGTGAAGATATTGTTCATAATTAGACCGTAAGCCCTGTCATTAGAGGGGCAAAAGTATAAATATGTAAACCTTCAGACCCAGGAAGTTAGTTGATATGGTTTTATTTCATCAGGAAGTACTTTGGAGAGCAGATTGGGTTGTATTTTGCCTGGCTGGGTGTTTACACTCAGCTCCTCATCCCTCCCTCTGTCCTGGGCATCATTGTCTTCCTGTACGGCATATTCACTGTGGATACCAATGTGCCAAGGTAAGCAGATAAAACACTCTTCATGCTTGTGTATGCATATGCAAAAGTACATTATATTGTCAGTATGCATGTGTTTATATTATTTTCTTTGTGTTGTTCAGCCAGGAGGCATGTGATGACAACCTGAACATCACCATGTGTCCACTGTGTGATGGAGTGTGTGACTACTGGCGTCTGAGTACGGTGTGCTCACTGGCCCGAGCCTCATACCTCTTTGACAATGGAGCCACTGTCTTCTTCGCCATTTTCATGTCTCTGTGGGGTAACTAAACATCCTACATACACTTTCCTGATCATTACGCCGAGTTTATTTGAGCAGAACGCTCCTAGACACTGACAGGAGGAGTGACAGCGAGAGTATGATTGGACACTATGAGAATCACTTGTTCTCATCACTGTATTTATAGGTAGAAATCAACATCATGCAGCTACCTTGTATGTTAATATCAACTTCGAGGTGGCTCATGTCTGTATGTTTCTGCAATGTTGTGTGTGTTTTTTATGCTTTTCTGAATGTGTTGATATTCTTTCTGTGTATCGTCTTGTAGCTGCCTGTTTCCTTGAGCACTGGAAAAGGCGACAGATGTGTCTGAAACATATGTGGGACCTGACGAGCTTGGAGGATGAGGAGGTAACAAAATAGATTCAAGAATACTGTCCAGAGACACAAACACACACAGATTAATTTAGACAAGGCACAGTCCAGCCTTCACCTGCTTTGTCATTATAAGTAGGACTCTTTCTGTTTGTTAAAGTTCAAGTCAGTCAGAGTGAGAGTGTTAACCTCTTGGTCCAGGTCAATCATGACAACAGTTGTGTTTTGCCTTGCATATTATTATTTGTGTCAGAACAGTGCCCGCCCCCTGACACACACATACACATATACACATGGCCACCAATGCATTAACCCTTTACCTGTAGTAATAGGATTGGTCTGTTCTTAAAGCAGTGCCCTTGATGATGACACAGCAGGGTCACAACATGAACTCTCTCTCTCTCTCTCTCTCTCTCTCTCTCTCTCTCTCTCTCTCTCTCTCTCTCTCTCTCTCTCTCTCTCTCTCTTGTCTGTCTGCTGCTGCTTGAAGGAGCGAGTCCAGGTGAGGAAGTTTCTTAAAGTACCTACAATCTGGTTTAAGAAGCGGTGTTATAATATAATTTATAAAAATATATTGGCTATTGTTTGTATCTTTATAAACAGTTGAAAATCAGATAACACAAATCCATAATCCCCAAAAATATAGAAGGAAGTTTTCTACTGAAGAAATTGTAATCAACGACGCTTTTGTGTGTGTTTGGAAAAAAAATAGAATCAAAATCCGTCACTTAACACATATTGTTAAGTCACAGAAAACGCTTGAAGCTATCTTGAACCTAAAACTGCAAATATGATAGAACAGCCATACTCCATCTCTGAATATAGCTGTGTTGAGTGAGTTTGTAGCTTTAGATTGATTTGGCACAGTACAATGTGTAGCTTTAACTGGTGACTGCACGGAGCCACCATACTGTGAAGTTGTGATATTAAGGATTTGTTTCTTACCAGATGTGTTCCCTTATTTTAGCATGTGCATGTTTTTAAACTTGTACATGTGTGCTACAGGAGGAGCTGAGGCCTGAATATGAAGAAGTCCTACAGGAGAAGAAAGCTAAGATAAAAGCAAAGTCTAAGAAGAAGGTATTGTGTCTGAGTGTGTTTGTGTGGTTCAGATACAATTGTATGACTTGTGACACAGAAATGGTTGAAATTGACAGGTTTTGACTGACAGCTGTTTCTCCCTCGGTTGCAGTTGACTCAAGCTGAGGATTGCGTGGATAAAGAAACAGACCAGATGCTGTCCTCACAGGTATCGCTGCACTGCTTTGATAGGACATCACTAGGGCTGTTATTCTGAAGTGATTTACACTTGCTTTATAGCGAATAATATCATAGAGCTCACTTATTCTGTTATTTAACACACAGTGGAGGTAAACAACTTCATCTATACATCAAATATTACAGACTGTGTAAGTTTTTTAGACATAGAAAAATGTATTGCATACTACCTCTGTCTGTATGAGTTTATTTTGGTGCACAAAAATGAAACCCCTTCACCTGCAGTAGATGGTTGAGTCCAAAGCTGCTTACCTTCCTGAGATTAGCCCAGATTACTGATGGAAGAGAGGAAAGGGAGGAGGGAGAGGAACAAGGGGAGGGGATTGCTGTCCTTTCCGATGGCAAACATGCAACTGCCAGACAGAAAATATAACGTAATAATGTGCAGAACACGTGCTCATTAAGTGATACACTTGTGCGTGTGTGTGTGTGTGTGTGTGTGTGTGGGTGTGTGTGTGTGTGTGTGTGTGTGTGTGTGTGTGTGTGTGTGTGCGTGCGTGTGTGTGTGTGTATGTGTGTGTGTGCTCATATAATACGCATATTTTTCTCGACAGGGAGAACCAGAGTCCCTGGACATTGAGGATCACCTGTCAGGTTATCTCATCAATGTGTCCACCTTACTACTCCTGGTAAAGCATTCAAACTCTTTTAATGTCTGTTTAATGTCACTCTAAATTCTGTAATTGTTTATGAACATGCCAAGCATTGAACAGAAATGTACAACTAGAATTCATGTTTTTATTGTAAGAAATAATTCCAGACAATATTAAAGAAAATATAAAATTGGAAAAAATTAACTGAGAGATAAAACCTTTCTTCCAATAAAATAGAGACAAACAAGAAAATAAAACAATATTTATATTATAAACTAATGACTAAAAACATAAAATCATCATAAAGACTTATTATTAAAAAAAGCAAAAAAAAATCATCACCACGAGAGTCATCTAACTTGTTATTATCTTGTGCGTGTTCAGATCTTCGTAACCTTCTCAGCTGTGTTTGGGGTGGCAGTTTATCGCATCTGCATGTTAAGCGTTTGGTCCATGAACCCCGATCCTGAAGCCAAGGCCAGCGTGAGGATGACCGTCACCACTACCGGCATCATCCTGAACATGCTGGTCGTTTTGGTGCTGGAGGAGGTCTATGGAGCGATCGCTGTGTGGCTGACTGAACTGGGTATAGTCTTTAATGATAAGGACTCACATTGTTAGACAACTTGTGTTCCACTGGAGACAGAATGTGGCAACATGTTGGTAGAGCATGAAAGGCCATGTTACTGATTTAGGAAGCAAAGTATAACATACTATTATGAGCTGGTCTGCTTCTCATGATGTGTTTACGTTTGTTGTCTTTCTTTCCTGACAGAACTTCCAAAGACAAAGGAAGAGTTTGAAGAGAAGCTGATCTTTAAATCTTTCTTCCTCAAGTCAATGAACGCCTTTGCACCTATTTTCTATGTGGCCTTCTTCAAGGGCAGGTGTGTGTCTCTTTTAAAGTCTCACTTCCCTCCAGTGTCTTTCTTTACTTCGTATCATGTGACTTAGTCCTCTCTTCTTTCAGGTTTGGTGGGCGGCCTGGCGATTATGTTTACGTCTTTGGAGACTACCGCATGGAGGAGGTATGCTCAGTTACACACAATAGTGGTTATATATGCAGGAATGTACACCCATGACTGGAGTACATGTGTGTTGTTCTCCACAGTGCGCTCCACCAGGCTGCCTCATCGAGTTGTGCATCCAGCTCAGCATGATTATGCTCGGAAAGCAGCTCATCCAAAACAATGTGTTTGAGGTTCTCATACCGTATGTATCCATATACTGTATATATATTGTTTACTTCTGCAAACATAGACTTTTCACAAAACATTTACCACATTGCCAGTCTTTGCTCTGACTCCATCCTTTGTTTCTTTTTTGTTTGTTTGCAGCAAGCTGAAAAAGATGTACAGAACAATACAGGAAGAAAAAGGAAAGAAAAGAACAGCAGAAAAAGAGGAGAATGATGGTGAAGAAAAGAGACCAAAGCAACAATTTGACAAAGATTTTGCTCTTGAACCCTTTGAAGGCGTGACCCCGGAGTACATGGAGATGAGTGAGTCTGTTTTATGCGATGTCTACACTACTACGTTTTTATTTTAAAACACATATATTTTGCTACGTTTACAGTGAGTGTCCACACTGCGCCGGAGTTTTAGAGCACCAAAAATTGAGGAAGGATAAGTTTGAAAACTCTGGAGGTACGTCCTCCTGTGGACGGGCGTAAATGGATTAGTTTAGAAATGATGACGAAGACAGCCACGTTTGCTACTTGATTGGCAGTCACGACGTGTCCTTCTATGATCACGTGACCCTTTACCTGAAGAAAACAAATAGACAGATCTACCAGTGGTTTAACAGTTTACTGTTAGTGTGGATGTAGCCAGCCTCTTTTATTCACTAAGTCCCCCACTAGTGCAAACACATTATATCATTATTAAAGTTTGTGTGTGTCTATATATTTACAGTAATCCAGTATGGGTTCGTGTCTCTGTTCGTCGCCTCCTTCCCGTTGGCGCCAGCGTTTGCTTTGCTCAACAACGTCATTGAGATTCGCCTTGATGCTGCAAAATTTGTGACTGAGATCCGGCGGCCTGATGCTGTGAGGTGTAAAGACATAGGTACAGATAACATATGAGAGTGTGTCCACTCTGTCAGTCTCTGTGTGAATGTGAATCAAGCTCTCCTGGAACTTTTAATCACTTTTTTTTCCTTTCCTCCACCCTGTTCCTTCGTGTTTGTCTCTTTGTCTCCATGTCCGTCTGTCAATTTTACACAAATACACACACACACACACACACTTCCCTTTCCCTCTCTGTCTCTTTTCATGCACATGCTTTGTCCAGGGATTTGGTACAACATTCTCTGTGGAATCAGCAAGTTTTCTGTCATTACCAATGTAAGTGTGTGAGCGATTGAGTATATATATACTCTACCCGTAACCTTTGACCTCTGGCAGTGTCCTTCTAAAGTGCACATCAATTTACATATCCTTCTCTGTGAGTTTGATGTTACAGATGAAAAGTGTTTTCTGTTGCCAAAGCTTTGAGACCTGGGGAAACAATATTTTATTCAGTTTTCAATCATGTTTTTTTTAATATTTTTATTTTTATTCCAACACAGTTACTTTTTAAACTGCCAGTGTATCCTCACCATGTGCGTTTGTGTAAACAAGCTGAATTATGTTTACATTCTTTTGTTTCCGTTTCTTACCAAAACACTTTGTGTGTATTGTTGAGATCTAACAAACACCTTGAATGCATTTCCCCCCTCGTAGAACCTTTCCATAGAAGTTTTTGGAACAATTTGCTTGAATGATTTACATTCATGGTTTCTAACTGGCAGTGTTCTTCTATTTCGCCTTTGTTGGTGCGACACTACTTTACACATTATGTGAGCCACCTGTCTATCACTGGAGTAGCAGAAAACCAATGGCAGCAATTTGTATCAGATCACATAAGGGGAGACCATCTGTGAAGGGGAGGGGGAAATACACCTTTATCACAGCAGAAACGTTAGACTTGTCTGAACTAGAGGAATGGCACAGGTGTATTTAATAACATTAATGATGGCGTCAATCCACTTAGGAGAGCTCCTGTCATGGCGCAGGCTGGCTCACTGGAACAGCTTACTGTCAATTTCACATTAACAGTCAATTTCCCCTGCACTTTTGAAACTATTGAGATGCCCCTCCCACTGTCCGCATTTACACGTAGCCGGGTATTTACGGAAACGAATATTTCTGCCCCTCCGTTTTCAAAAATAACGTCGTACACACACAATCGTTTTCCAAAAAGTTTCTGTTTACATGAACCCGCATAAATACGCCACGGAGCGCCGTGATCAGTAAGCAAACTGTAAACAGAGGACACTCATATATGACGTGATGCATCATAGATCTCCGCTTTGGCCGGAGTTTTTAGAAATGATCGTTTTCCGTAATAAAATCTCCGTTTTTGTGTAAATGAAAGGCCAAACCGCATGCATATATATATATATATATATATATATATATATATATATATATATATATATATATATATATATGCGTTTTCCCCTCGTGTAAACGGGGCCTAGCAGGTGGCTGGCTTGAGAGGGTCGTCAGCTTGATTAAACCCACCTGGGCCTTTCAGGCTATGAAAGCTGCAGGTGCTCATTATCTCGCCACATTGCTGCCGAAGACATCGTTGTTTGGATTTGTGCCTTAAACACCCCCACAGCGCACACAATCATGCTGACTTTCATTCCTGACTTTGCCAATCTGAACGCTTATTCATTTGAATTAACTGTAGTTTTATAAACTATGTTTGATTTGATTCTGAGGACTCAGTTTTTTATCACATTCCCTGAGGCTGTTAACATAACAAAATGTCTGCTTACGTCCAGTGTCCTCGCCTGGACCAAGTCTATATTTACACTCAAACCTCTATTTAGATTTCATCTACACATCTGCTCAGATTCGTGACTGCATTTTGTACAGGTAGTTCTCGCTCCAGTAGGTTTCTCCAAGACCACATTTCCCCACAATGACAAACACACAAACTTACAAGATGAAACAAATACCAGCGTTGTAGGTCACGGCTGGTGAAAACATTACTCTATATCACTACAAATTTTTCAAATATGTCACAGGGTACCTTTAGGTCTATGTCTGAGTCTGCCTTAATAATTGTGTGTACAATGTCAGTTTTTGGGTTAGAGAGAGTAGTACAAAAGTAATACATATATATTTACGAAACATTAATTTGTATCGAGTTGTTGGAGGTAGATAATACTATTGATGTCATAATAGTAATATGAGTAAAGTTTTAATCTATATAGTGGAATATAGCTGACGACGTGTCAATGTGCCAGCAGTAACTAACTGGTACACAATCATGTTTTATAATACAGTGTTGTTATTTCCTCTCCTTGTTTGTCTTCCCAGGCGTTTGTCATCTCCTTCACGTCAGAGTTTGTTCCGCGCATGGTTTACCAGTACATGTACAGTGTAAATGGCACCATGAACGGATACACAGAGCACTCACTGTCCTACTTTAATGTCAGCAACTTCCCACTTGGCAGTGCGCCCACCACCACCCTCATCACCGGAGTCTCTTTGTGCAGGTCAGAGTGACTCATTTAACCCTCACCCACCTGGATTCCCCTTTAAATCCTTAATCCCAGCAATTTAACGCTTACTTACTGAATCCTAAACTTAACTGGAGTTATCCCAAACTGTAAAATGTGGTGTTTATGCAGGAACTTTACTGAGGCAAATCTCTCTAAGAATTATGAGATGTGTATCTTGTTGTGTTTATTCATGTTAGTCTAGATTCCTCCTTGCAAATACTCTGTTTCTGTTTTTCAGGTATAAGGACTACAGAGACCCACCTTGGGACCCAGATGCCTACACCTTCTCTAAACAGTACTGGTCGGTCCTGGCTGCAAAATTGGCCTTCGTCATATTCTTCCAGGTGTGGATATACTATTTGCAATTGTGCTTATGCTAATGTCTGTCTAAGGTCAGAGATCTCATAGTGAAACATTTATTTTCCTCTTCAGAACTTCGCCATGTTCCTCAGCATGTTGGTGGCCTGGATGATACCAGACGTACCGCGATCTCTACGGGAACAGCTGAAGAAAGAGAACATGATGCTAATGGAGTTTCTGTTGAATCAAGACCAAGATCAAGAAGCACGTGCCAAATCCCACCCCTCAAAACGTTCCATCCCCTGCTTTAGCGCCAACATAGAGATTGTGGTGGAGGAACCCCCGGAAGAAATAGAGGAGCAACGAGTGGCTGAGGAAAGGGTGGAGATCAATATGGATGAACCGAGGAGGACCAGTTACAGTGATCCAGAGGTTGGGAAGTCATTTGAAGAAGTTGAAGAAAACGGACAAGAAAAGCCAGGAGGAGAGGGACAAGATGAGGGTGGAGAGGTGGAAGGGGGAGAAATTGAAAAAGATGAAAAAGGAAATAAAGAAGATGGAAAGGGAGATAATGGGCAAGAAGGAGGAGAAGAAAAAGAGGAAGTAGATCAAAGAAAAGAAGAAGAGGAAGTAGATCAAAGAAAAGAAGAAGAAGAGGAAGTAGATCAAAGAAAAGAAGAGGAAGTTGACGATAAAGCAGTTGAGAAGGAGGATTTTACTGTCGATCTGGACAAACTCATGAGCGAGCTGGGCCTGTTAGGTGAGAAGAGAAAAACTTATGTGTCTGTTGTCTACTTTTGTTGGTCTTGTTTGTGTCTAGAGATTAATTTTTCTTTTTTTCATTTCTTCTCACGTAGATGAAGAACTCTCATCGAGCCCAACGAGAGATACAGAGTTTCCCCGCTCAGAGTTCCAACAGGAATGCCAGAAAGACCAGGAGCCTCTGTCACACCCATCATCTACAAAAGGCTCATCTCATAGTCTGAAGGTCTCCGCGGCAGAAATGACATCGGATAGTGGAACTAGTCTCTTCTCACTAATTGCTCCTCCTCCCAGAGAGCAAGGCTCAAGGGGAAAGGCCCGCTGTTCCACCCTGCCTTCCCGCCACAAAGGGGCTGAGGCTTGCTACAGTCTGCCACGTCCAAGCCACTCTACCAGCCTCACGAGGTTCCAGCAGACGGCCACACTTATTCCCCTGGTTCCTCTGGGCTCTTCTTTGTCAGCCTCATCCATTCCGCTCCCTCCCCCACACACCCCTGTGTCACCATCATCTCTGCATCCCACAGAGTCCCCATCAGCCCAGCAGCCCACAACCCCCAGTGAACTATTCGCGCTGAAAGGCCCTCCGCCTCAACAGCCACGCTCCAGGGGCAAAGCCCGGTGCTCCACCCTGCCTCCCCGACAAAGAGTCCCTGGTCCAGAGGAGCTCTCCACTAAGCCTAGTCATTCCACCAGCTTTACAAAGCTGTAACCCCCTTTTCCCCAGTGAACTGAAAAGCAACACGCCAGTATGAGGAGAGCTGGAAGACAAGGGAAAGGGACAAATTGTGGCAAAGGGAGGGGGAGGACTATCCAGATTAGCTTCTCCCGTCTGTGCCTGGACACCTCCGTCTGTCCTCCGTATTTGCATACATAATACCTGGGGTCTGACAAGAGACCATCCAGATCAAACTGAATGTCCTTTTGATCCTCTTAATGTTCATGGAGCTGTTTATACCACTCAGTGGTTTAGGGCTGACCCTGACAAGGAGACTACTTGACAATTTGGAGAAAGACTGTGAGGCTATTCCTATCATGCTCAAAAACTAAACCAATTGAACTTCAACCTCTTCTATTTCCATATTTTGTATTATTATTATTCTTTTATTTTTTTTGATGGTTTGTTTTTACAGCTTAATAGCCACTGCTCCTCTGTTTATCATTCACACACATGCAGCAGTGCTGCCTTGTAGGTCAGAGAAATAAGGACTAGTAACAGCTAGTAACAACACTTATGCTTGTAGCTCTACTGTTTATTTTTAGATGTTTTTGATATATAAAAATGTGAAATTATAATAAAAAAGGACATATGATATCTGCTTTTCTCTCTGAAATCTCAATGTCAAAGATTGTCATGTTGCATTATGGACTTAATCACTTTGAATACTGACAGCAAAGGCAAACCTGGAAGTATGATATTTTTTTGCAGGAGAATTAAGCCATATTCAGGGAATATAAATGAGATTGCAAGCTGAATAAAGTTAATACGAGACTAACAGCAACACACTATTCATCACATCACAAGTAAATCCTAAATTGGAGACAATGACAGTCTATTGTGTTGTCTCTGTTGCCCCCCTCTGGTGTGTAGTGTGCTGCTCTGCATTTTGATATGTATGCTCAGTGATGTGTCGCTTTACTTTTGTATCCCATTTTCAGTGTTCTCCTGCAAAATGCTGGAAAAAACAATCTGCGGTAATTGATCAAAAATATTTCCCCATAGAACCGGAGCAGGGAAAATAGTTCAATGTAATAGTTCATTGATATGTTTGTCCCAGGTAGCTATTTATACAGAGTGGTGTTCCACTCGCTCGCTCTTTGTGCGTAAACGTTTCCTTGTGTCCTCTCTCCATAACTTGCACTGGCTCCGCCTCCCCTGCTCCACCACTGAATGGGCCCTTTGTGGAGGCTTCCAAGCATTCCAAGGGAATTCTGGCAGGTGAGGGTATCCATCCCACACTTAAAAGACTGCTGCAGCTTAACATTTACAACCGCAAACACAAATAGGCTACAAGAGCAAGTTAGAGGTGTCCAGCGATGAGCTTACTCTACATGACTTTACTTGCTGCAACTTCAAGGGTGCGATCGCAAGAGCAGACAGAGTGGGAGTGAAAGAGACCATTGTTTCTATCCAGGTGAGCGACCACACGCATGCTCAAACAATCAAAATGCTCCCTGGAGCCTCACACCATGAGGTGTATTGTACAGAAGGAAAGCATTAGCTTGTGAGAAAATATTTGCCCTTTTTTATGTTT
>NW_027176100.1:0-15398 GCF_023055335.1 Clinocottus analis
GTTTGTGTGTGTGTGTGTGGACCTGTCACCATCGGGTGAGTGATGTCGATGTGAGCTCAAGTGGCATGACTGTGGCCCTCTATGAGGGAGGTATGGCACAGAATCCAGACTGGAGGGGAGGATGGTGTGTGTGTGTGTGTGTGTGTGTGTGTGTGTGTGTGTGTGTGTGTGGGGATGGCTTGGCAGACATCAGATGAGGGCATGTCATGCCCCTCAAACTCTCTCTCTCACACACACAAACACAAACATCCATATCCAACCGCAGCGAGCATGAATGGTCATTCAGCTCCAGCCAGCAGTATGAAAACAAGTCAAAGGGAGGAAGAGGAGAGGGGGAGGATGAAGGATGGCGTCTGGGGCCAAAAGAAACACGGTGGGCTCGTCTGTCCTCCTCCTTGTCCTGATGAGCACCCCAGGCAAATATTCTGTGAATGAGAGCATATTTTGGGGGCGCTAAACGTCCCATTTTACCCTGCGAAGGAGAAGGCAAAGGAGGTGGAGGAGAGGTGACTCATCTCATGATGTCATACAAGATGATTTCTTTTTTTTAAATGAGTCTCAATGTGTAATAGAAGACGTATATGTTGGCCTGCTTCTTGGTCTGGTATTGCTATTACTGTACACCAGTGCTGGTTCAGTGATGGGATCCAAAAAAACGAAGTCGTGCCTTTTTCAACCTGCACAGGGAAAATGTCTTGCTGATTTGTGTGGTCCAGAAAGCCCTTCACAATGAAAAAAGACAACATCTGCGGCGAGGCTCGAATTGCGTAGCTTAGCATGAAAACAGGTGAAACAGTGGCTGCTCTTAGCTTTCGCAACAGTCCGGCTCTTTTACCTCAACTTTTCATTTTTACACCTGTTTTTGTCGATTAAAGAACTTATAATAAATAGAAAGGGGTAATTATTGAGCTTTTAAGGCGCTGGGAGGCTAGCTGTTCCCCTAGTCTGTATGCTAAGCTAAGCTAAGCTAACAAGCAACTGGCTATATCCGCATATTTCGTGTACCGACCAGCAAACGTGTTGGTGTCAGTTGGATGGGTTTGATACGTTCAAGCTGTTTCCCACTGCTTCCTGTCTTTATGCTAAGATACGCTAACTAGCTACTGGATTTAGCTTCCTATCCAGTGGCCAGATGTACGGGTGGAATCAAGGTTTTCATCTCACGTTCTGAAAAAACTTGAGGTTTTTCTTTAACTGTCCAAACGCAGAGAACATGATGAGCTGAGATATTTCCTGCGAAGCTACAAAGAAAAACGGTTCTTAAAAAAAATGTATTCCACAGTTTTATTCATAGAACAAGTTAAAATCTCTTCATGGAACATGACGCCAAAAGCTTGTTTTAATATTTGAGCAACACTTAATGACTATTTCTCTACGTTCACCCTCTCTTCGCTTTGTGCTTTGTTTTGTTGAGCAGCTATATTGGTCACCAGGCTGACGTGTGTGGGACACACAGCCTGGACACGCTCCTTTGATCTCTGGCTGCAAACCCACGGTAATGAGGTGTCTTTATGATCATTGAGAATTTATGCTCATTGGATGTAACAGTTTTCAATTCAACAAATTATGAACCTTGTCCGCCTGACATTTTCTCTCCGTCTCCCATTGCGGGGAAGCCGTGAGGTGAGAGGTCTTGTGAAGTTTGCCGTGGGTGTGACAAGTACTCGTATTGGGTTAAATTACCTTTGAAGTGGCGGCTAATGACTGTGGCGGGGCAGTTTTGGCTCAGTGGCTACAGCTGCGAAACAAGAGGAGTCAATATGGAGCTGGGGGCCTTTTGGCTGACGCATTTCCTACATCACCAAGGCCGGGTCTCTAGACTCAAAGATAATGGGTTCGGTAAGCAATAATAGGAGGAATACAATGACAATGTTTTTCCACAAAATTGGAACGCGAAAGCCTCAATGGATCCATATGGAGGGAGCGATTTCATTCAGAGACACTAGCATCCAAGAGTTGACCCCTCATCGCAAATGTTCATGCAGCGATGCCAATAGGCTCACAAAAGTCGAGGTGGTAGAGGAAGCTGCTGCGACATATAATCTGCATGAACATGATTGGACTAGACTAGTCAGCTGGTAACCACACCGCTGTTCATTGAGCTACTGACTGTGAAGATATAAGTTAGCTAATTACTCAATGCAAAGGTTATTTGAAAATAAATTACCGTAAAAGTCAGGTTACAAGCCGTTACTACTTTTGGTGGGTGTTCCCGCTAGCTCCCTGCTGTAGACAGCTAGCGCTACTGCTAGTTCCCCAACAACCACCGAAGGTAGCGGGTCCAGGCCCGGCCCGACTCGGGCAGAGGGGGCGCGGGCAGTAGCAGCAGCAGCAGCTTGGAGCTAGCAGCAGTGCTAGCTTGCTACAGCAGGGACACCCACCGAGGGTAGTAACGGCATTGAACCTGACTTTTACGGTAATTCATTTTCAAACAACCTTTAGTAATGTACAGAACGTTGCATTTTGAGATAAGTGAGCATGGCTTACGTTCAGGAATTAGCTGATCTGACGCCAGCTTTGGCTAACTTTCGGAAGCTAAAGCTATCAGGCTATGATGAGGAAAAGAGCATGGTCCTGCTAAAAGAAACAAAATGTCGCTGGCAAATTGGATGTGAACTGTGGTCTCTGACATCAAAGTCATGACCTTTTGTGCCCCCGACCATCTTCCCTGACCTCCCTCCTCCTGAGAGGTTTTGTGGCGCTATAACAACGTCAGGCCACTTGCAGGGCCTCGCATCCCACGGGGCCGGTTGGACATCCGGCCTTGGCCAGCGTCGCCTCGGCCTCTGAGAGAGAGGAGTCATTATCCGCATGACCAACAAGGTCGCTGCCTGAGAGGAAAGCAGGAGCATCGGTCGTTTTAAGTGTTTGACCAAATGATTGACGCCATTGTTCGTGCTGGTGCGGACGGCCTGAAACACCATCAAAAGAAGACTCACAGCCCCATTACAACCAATTAGGCGAGCCCACGCTGAGTGATAGCACAGTACGATCGCTGCTCGGGTGGAGACAGATGCTATCTGGCTCTTTTTGTTGAAGCGGTGCAAACCTCCCAGCAGAGTCCTTAATATCCGATGTAAGACGCAGCGGTGTCAAAGGGTCCCTTGTGATCCTCCCCCTCAGGACCCGCAGGTATTTTAATAGCTGTCTGACCCGTGGTGGCTCTTTAGCCTGCTGCCATCCCTCTCACAGGGAAACTATTGTGTTGGGGAAGAAACACGGAAAGCAGAGGAGGTCCTAACAAGATGCTCACTCAATATATCAAGTCAAAAATAACTGTGGTATAATTTATTGTTTTGAACCCCTAAAAAAGGTGATATGACTCTGGGACAGCGTGTGTGAGCGTGTGTGTGTGTGTGTGTGTGTGTGTGTGTGTGTGTGTGTGTGTGTGTGTGTGTGTGTGTGTGTGTGTGTGTGTGTGTGTGTGTGTCTTAATGTTGATCACTTGATGTTGACCTCTGCAGCTTTAAACCCTCTGACAGGAGGATCGTTGGACCTTCACCTCAGTGGGTGCTGCATATTCCCAGCATTGGTGTATTATTATTATTATTATTCTCGTGGGAATCTGCTCGGTTCTTGACTTTGCTGCTCATCACAACTCGTCAGCAGCTCACCTAAAAGGCTGCGTGTCTCTCGTTGGCTGTGCGCTCCGAGGCGTCACCATCTGACATCCAGCAGCAGAGCTCCGTGCGTGCGTCCTCCCCCCGGTCTCCTCCCATTGTGGAAACAGCTGTAGACCGTGAACCGCGGAGTGCGGGTCCGACACGGATTACCTGGATACCGGCTGGGAAGCCTGGGTGGGCATCAAGCAGCGAGAGACGGAGGGGCAGCGCTCCTTTTTGCTTTGAATTACGTTCCTCCGCTTTTCTTTTTTTTTGAATGGGATCACTTGTGAGAGCATCAACCATGGCGAGCCGGCTTCTTCACACTCTGCATGTGTTACTGGTTCTGGAGTCGAGCTGGGCTGAAATGCGGTCCGAGGATCTCGGTGGAGCCGCGCGTAAAGGCGCGGAGGTCTCCGCGGCCGTGGAGCAGCGCGTCTTTGCGCACGACGGCGCGAGCCGGGACATGGTCTCCATCAACATGTTCAAAGTGTACGAGAAGTACAGCAAAGAGCCGCAGAGCCAGAAGGACGGGAACACCGTGAGGAGCTTTAAGGCCGTCCCGAGTGAGTGACCACGAGCCTCTAACCAGATCCACGTTGCTTCAGGAGAGATAATACAACAACTGCTCGTTAGTACGTCTGATGTCCATAGTGTGTCGAAATAGATAGATTTATATTTGAATTGTTACTCTCTGCTTGATTACCATTCATCAGATAGCTTTAGGTTACTGGTATGATTATGGACCAACACATTTTGTTAAAAAGTTTAAATTAGGTTTTTCTTCTTCTTCTAAATGGTGAATTGAAGCTTATTTATGTGTCACTCAGATCACAACCTGATAGTGATTATTATAAGACATCACAGATTTTAGAAAATAGACAAAATGTTTATTTTAGCACTTTAGAATAAGGTGAACGAGCATTTAAGTTTTATTTACAAAATCATTTACGAATTTCTAACCGCGTTATGCTGCTTTACGTCCAATCAAATGTTTGCTTCTCCACTTTTATTTTTGTCATTTGTGTTGCACATTCAATTACAACTGTTATAGAAACTAAAAAGACCGAATCAGACTGAAAGTGTGCATACACAATTATAACAGTCTAATGTCGTGAACAAAAGGATCCTTGAACAAAGAAATTCTGATCTTAATAACATCATCAGTGCAGCTCCTTAAACGCAGGTGTTTCAATAACAGCTGCTCCCGCTTCCCTTCCAGCTAAAACATCTCCACCTCGATGCTCCGTTGGTGTCATGATTTAGTGATCCGGAGGACTTTTAAGTCTCTTACTTCTCCGGTAGCTGCAACAGCCATAGGTGTTAGACAAGAGCCCATTATCACGCCCAGACACCGGCTGCACAGCAAAGCGCCTCAGAGGAGCTCTTTCGGCTATAAGCATTTCCATATGCCTGCGATGGGCCTACTGGACCCATCCAATGTTTGTCTTTCAGGCTGCGGTGGAAGTGCGGGAGACAGGGGTGAACTTCCAGAGCGTAGCCGTCCAGGCGGAGGCTTTTGTTCCTGCGTGAGGCGGGCACTTAAGCGTGCCGCGCTTAATATTTTCCATGCGGCCGCTTATTTCAGTCAGATGTGTTGAGCAACATTTCGCAGAAAACGTATTGGACGTTGTTATTCGTGTCAGTCAAATGTGCCAGAATGATATGATAGAGGAGGGGGTGCAAAGCAGCGAGCAGAGCGAGATCCTCCTTCAGGTCGGCAGCATATTGACAAAACATCCTTTTGAAAGCCCATAGATTTTTTTTTAAAAAGCATGAAAGACCGGAGTAAAATAAGAGTTGTCTTCCTTGAACGTTTTTTTAAATTGAAGAGCTTGTTTTCCTCATCCGTCTTCCAATTCCTTTTCAAACCCTCCAGGAGTCGTGGATGGCAAAGACGTGTTCCAGTTCAACCTGTCCACCATCCAAGAATCGGAGCTCATACTCCTCGCCTCTTTTCATTTCCTCTACAAGCGGCCCCGCCACCACCAGCGACCGTGGCGTTTCCGAAGGCCTCGCCACCCGTCCGGCGGCCTCCAGCATCCCTATCCCCCCACCCCGCAGCTCCTCTTCCACGGATCCCCTTCCACAAACTCAGCTTTTACGACCCCGCTGGGGAACATAACTCTGGCTCCTTTCAAGAAAGGCTCTTGGCAAACAAGGGATGTAACGGCCGTGCTGAATCACGCCAGGGACGTCAAACAGCTCGCGGTCACGGTGGAGTTTGAAATGGGCCCCGGGGCCGCTCGGGGACAGCAGCGGAGCCCTCACGGCCAAGAGCGCCTCTCTCCGGCCAACCTGCCGTACATCCTGGTATACGCCGACGATCGAGCCATCGACGAGCCGAACAGCGTGGCCACGTCGCTCCAGAGGTACGGGCCCTTCCCGGCGGCGGAGGACGCGGCCACCTCCGCATCGGCCTCGGCCTCCCGGATCCGGAGGGAGCTCCACCTCCACATGCAAGCCAACGACATCCCAGAGGCCCAGTACAACACCTTGAAGAACCACGAGCTGTGGCAGAACACGTACTTCCCGGCGAAAGCCAAAGCGGCGGTGAAGCCGGGGAGGAAGCAGGGTCCGGAGAGCGCCGAGGGCCTGGGAAAGCCCCAGGTGCTGAGCTTCGACGAGAGGACGATGAAGAAGGCCAGGAGGAGGCAGTGGAGCGAGCCCCGGGTGTGCTCCAGGCGCTACCTCAGGGTGGACTTCGCGGACATCGGCTGGAGCGAGTGGGTTTTGGCGCCAAAGTCGTTTGACGCCTACTACTGCGCAGGCGCCTGCGGATTCCCCATCCCCAAGGTCAGGCTTCCTCTTCTAGCAACATTATAATCTGTTCAGGCAACACATTTGTCTCCGTATGCCTTTATCTTTACTGTTACGTCATAATTCCCTTTCCTCCCACCCAGGTGGTGCGTCCTTCCAATCACGCCACCATCCAGAGCATCGTCAGAGCGGTGGGAATCGTCCCCGGCGTCCCCGAGCCGTGCTGCGTTCCGGAAAAGATGAGTCCCCTCGGCGTCCTTTTCCTGGACACAAACAGGAATATGGCGCTAAAGGTTTACCCCGGCATGTCTGTGGATACCTGCGCCTGTCGGTAGGGGCCGGCGGCGCCGTGACGTCCGATCGAGGCAGATGTGAGAGGGCGTACGCGGAGGGCGTGTACCAGGAGGGCATTTCCACATCCGAGAGGACCGCAGTGATGAGGAGGAACTCGTGAGTCTCCGTTTGAGAACTCTGTTGTGACGCTCGGACTAGCCTCTGTCGCGATGCGGCGTTGACTCAATAGTTTCCATCGATGTGTTTTTCTCCACCCAGGCCGCCGTCAATTTTCTTTCTCCCTTCATCCAAAAGCAGTTTAAAGAAGTGCACTTAATAGAAACCTGTGTATGTAATAATGTCTAATGTATTGACCGTCTGGATGTTGAATTGAAGTATTAAAAAAAAGTAGTTCATCATCTCTGTTGATCCCTCATAAACTACACCTTCAGTCTATTTCAGCACACTTACACTTTCATAAAGTGATGTTAGACGAGATGAGACCGGATTTTCTTTGGACTCGGCCTGGTTTTGGAAATGCTTCCAACTGGAATAAGCTCAACGTCTGGCTCTCAAAACTTCCAGAAACCTCGAGACATCCTCTGCTGCTCGCCCCTGTCGTGAGGAGTGAACTGAAATCTGGACACACTGATGAGCTGCACACTGACCCTCAGACTCGGGAGGGTCTGCTGCATGGCAGCACCTCCACATCCCACCAAATGAATCATGTAAATACTGTAGTTACTAATGCTGACTAAAGGGTACTTCTTCTTGAGTGATATCACATTGTTGCCATTTGAAAACCTCCCATATATTAGCAAGTTGTTTACGCATGAGAGGTAATATCTTCCTTTGACCTGTATTTCAATAACCAGTTGTTTATCTTGGATATGATGAGTGTGTTTGGACACCGACTGAGATGTAGTGTCGCTGGCTTCTGCTTCGCTTCAGCAGAGAGGAAGAGCGGTGCGATGCTGCCACCTGCTGGGCGCTTTGTGGGAACGTTAAAGAGACTAAAGAGCGTTTTAGTACGTCCTGTGGCTACTCAGTTATTTACCTTTGATACATCGAAAGTATTTATCAAAGATGAAACCTAGCCTACAGTTTGTAATGATAGTAGATTTATATAGTAAGTAAAAAGGGATAAATGTATCCGACCTTATACCTGTAGGGATCAAAGTGTATTTGAATAGTCGTGTGATGTAGGCTTTGACACGTCGGAGACATGATGTGTGCGCGGGAAGGAAATAAACTGAATTGTACATAAAACGTATATAAATCACAGACTTTGTGTACATTGGACATATACCTTGCTACCATATACATTACACACACACACACACATGCATTCATATATACATGTATGGTTAAAATGACAGGTATAGGTCTGTGAAAGTGGCGTGATAGTGTTGATGTATTCTTCATATTGTTTAATGTATTGTTTAATGTCCAGTTTTTCTAACTATGTTAAATGGGTGATGATAGTTGAAGATGCACTTCTACTCTTTTGGTTCACACTCCCTGCTCTCATCAGCGCTGTTTCCCGCCAGAGCAGGCAGGTTTCAGATGTAAAAAAAAACCTGAAAAACCCCCTTTAGTTAACCAGACAATTTGATTGGGTTGAAGAAGAGCAAAAGCAGAGCTGGAGGCAGAGTGATGCACGTTGAACTTAGTTCTGTCAGATTGTCTGCTGGGTGTGGAAATAAGCAACTATTTGCTGCCAGTTTGACAAACCGATTTCACACGGTGATAATAAGTCAAAGTTGTGTTCACAGTTTGGTTCTCGGCCCCGAGAAGCTAAGAAAAAAAATAATGCTGCTTGAAAGAGCTGTTAAACAATATAATAGTAATTGGAGAGTTTAAATGTTAAATGATGTTCTCTCTGTTGTTTCAAAGCTTTTTTTCACCCTGATAAAGAAATTCTGGATGAAACCCTTTAATTCTTCTGAATTTCTTGACTTGGAAACATCTGAGCTGACTGTTGGCATCAGACATTAGCCATTGCAAGCCTCATCTATATCAGCCATTAAAGACCGCCGTCTATCTGCCAGGCCCTGCCTAGTGCAATTAAAGAACAGTTTTTTACAGCAAATTTCTCAACCCAGTAAAGTTTCACAACACATACTTCTCCGTCCAGTTTTCCCTGCTGTGTTTGTTTTCCCCCTGCATGCCTACATTACTCTCTGTGTCCACGCCAGCAGGTCTTGCCCTCGCCTCTCATCACTGATTGACTCCATAGAGGCGACCTCTCAGATGCTTGACTGAGCCATAATGAAAGCAATTTTCAGAAACCCGGCATGAACCGAGTCCTGAGTGACTGCATTGCTGAAAGACATAAATTCCAAGAAAGGCCGGACTCAGGCCAACGTCCCCCGACACGTTGGCTTGTGGTTCCGGTTGAACGCCCCTCCAGAGTCCGTCATCCGTCTGAGACACGCAGGACGCAGTGCTGAACGCCACCATGCTCACGTCTTCATTTCATTTGCACATTTCCCCGTTTGTTCTTTCTGACGGCTGGTTGTTCTCGGATGAGAAGAATCCTGAAGTGTGAAGGAAACGCTTGGAATAAACAGAAGAAAAAGTAGTTAGTCATTGCAACAATGGATGGACAGAACACTAAAAGAGACACACTGACATAAACATGAACCACACACTGGTGGAAACTACACCTGCTAAGCGTCACATAGAGCACACAAAACATCATTCAGAGTTTGTAATAGTTGTACTTTTTCAGCTTGTCACCAGTGGCTCACTGTGTTGATGTTACTTGGATCGGAGTTTCCTGGATTATACACTTCTTTACCAGTAGAGAACCAGCGGATCCATGGAGAAATATGTCTGGGGAGAGATGTAGTTTTCTACACAAAACACACTCAACAAACTTGCAACAAACAGTGACTTTCTTTAGGTGTTTTGTAATTATCTGTTAAATGAACGAGCATCACATGTGGCCTCTCAATTACAGTGAAAACTATTGTGCAGTTAAATTCAATGTCCATATTGTGTTATTTTAATTATATCATATTTCATTAATGCTACTTGTTGCATTTGTGACTGCACCTTGTCTCTGTTCAGAAGATGAATTTCCTTGCACATTTTCATCACTATTTGTGTCAGTGAAATATAATATATGCTTGTATATATATATATATATATATATATATATATTATATATATATATATATATATATATATATATATATATATATATACAATATATAATATAATATATACATGTATATATTATACATGTATGTATATATATATACATATATATATACACAATATATAATATATATATATACATGCTTGCTTGCATGTATATATATATATATTTATATATATATATATATATATATATATATATATATATATATATATATATATATATATATATATATATATATATATTTATACTTATTTCTTACTTATGTATATATCTGTTACCCCTGTTCCTGTTATTATTTATTTTATTTTATTTTATCATCTGTGTGTTTAGCTTAGCTTATGGCATTGGGATGCTGCTAGTATGACAACAAAATTTCTCCTTGAGATTAATAAAGTACTTTTCATTCATTATATTCCTTATCAGTACCTTTAAAGGTACATTTTGTAATCTGGAACCTGTGCGTGTCGAGCCATGCACGGTGACTGAATTTAAATGACACTAACTTGTAAAAAAAAAATTGGACAATGGCTGTGGTGAAGAACGCAGTGTGCGGTTCCTTGTGAGTGTTTTGTTTCCACTGGCCTCAACACTGTCACCCTCAAGCTGGGAAAAGGCATTTTATGGAAATGTCTGCTTGTCAGTAACCTCACAGTATCCAGCGCCTCCCTCATTATCGCCGTCAAGTGTTTACAGTGTCTTCATTAGCAGCCAGCCCTCTAGTGATAACAAAGCTTAAAAGAAGGCATCAATGGCAGTGATAAGCTTGGCCAAGCTACTATTTTGGTTGACACAATTCCCCCTGTTTACTCTGGGAGCATGGGAGCGGACATCAGGACTGTGGTCCTTGCATTGGGGATCTCCATTTTCCGACCTTGCCGACGCAAAGTCTGTTTTTTAGTCCGGGCCGAAGGTAAAGTTTGTGCCAGCTCAGGGGCTTAGAAAAGGAGCCATTTTCAAAATGCAGAGCTCCAAACCCTTCCTGTTCCAGGTGTGTTTGGGTCTGGTGGTTTCTATTGGATCCTGCACCTGTAAACCTCTCAACAATGACATCCAGAGCGAGGACCCAGAGGGACTCTACTCCCAGCTGTCAGAGGAGGACCTTCTGGAGAAGAAAGACGCCGACTCCAGGATGGAGAACCTCTTGGGAACAATGAAGGAGGGATTTCTGAGGAAACTCAACCTGTCGGACGTTCCTCAGGAAAATAGCAAGATCTGCCCTCCTCAATTCATGATGGAGCTCTACAACAAGTACGCCTCGGACAGCTCAGCAAACCCTCAGTCTGATGTCATTCGAAGCTTCACAGTCCAAGGTACATGAACACAGTTTAACTCGTCATGCAAGAAAAGACGACGTGCAAGTCAATATGGGAGTCACTTCCTGTTAATAAAGATAACTCTTATTCTAGGGGTTTTTTTCCCTTAGTAATCTCAATAGTCACAGAGTTTAATATTGGGAAATCTCTACATGCCCAGTGTATATTTTGTTTTTCTAATTTATATAATTTCTCTGCAAAAAAAAATTATTTATGTGTAATAGTGTTCAATTAGGGATTTTTTGTGGGGATTTTACAGTATTTTAAACTCTAAAACCAAAGGTTTGGGCCTGTGACCCATTTAAAAGGAATCAATGTTGACTTGCAAACCATAATAACTGAGATCAAAAGTGATGTAAAAACTATTTAGCAAAGCAGAATTAAGCATTTTCAGGTTCCTTAAGTTCTTAAATATCCTTGTGGGGGTCCAAAATCCTCAGTTGGGCACTGCTGCTTACAGGTGTCCCAGAACATGTTTGCATTGTATACATGAATATATTCTACCTGAATAGCTTCATTACTGCTTTAAAAGACTGATATGTTGAATAGCCATAATTTTATGAAACATAATTGCACTCTTATCTTTATTTTGTCAGAGCTCTGTAGCCTGTGAACATTGAACATGTTAGTGTTGGTTGTCATTCATTAGCAAATTCAGATCTGTCAACATTAAACATTTAGGATTGTGTTATTTCATTTGTATTTCACTCTGAAATTAGAAACTAGCAAGCTAGGCTAACTACAAGAAAGTGAAAGCTAGTTACCTCAGATTGCGAAATGTAGCACAAATTCATTTTATTTTAACACCTTATGAGTCATTTGCAGCTCCTGCACCCAGTGTCGTGTTCGTCCTGCTTCATATGAGGACACTTCTAACACAGCCTCTCCTTTTTTTGTGTTTGTGAAAACTGAGATATTCCTGTGAGTCTTTTGTACGTTACTCTCTTAGACTGTAAATAAGAAGCGGACGTAGTCGTTGTGACATAAACCATTGGTTTGTGGACTGCGGTTTTGAAGCCTGGAGTTAGACGTTTTGGTCATCGTCATCTTCGATTTTTCCTCCCAGTAAATGGAAGTGACCACTTTGGCAGCAGAGGAGTGACATGTACGGCTCAAACACAAGGTAGCATCACTCTAAAGCCTACTCTGTTTTATGGTCTATTTTATTCCACATCGGACTATAATTTAACAAATAAACAGCATGCTGTATTGAAGACTTGAAGCTAGAGATTGAGACCATAAACTCATGTTTACAATTTTTACTGAGGGAATAAATCAAGTGACCTATAGACTTCACACTTCTGTACAATCAGACCTTTTTGAAACCAGAGGAGTCGCCTTCTGATATTTAGTAGAAAGAAGGTTTTTTTAGTTGAAGACACTTCGTATTCAAGTCACGCAGTAACGTACACAGTGTTTAAATCCCTTTGTATGTACACAGCGTTTAAATCACAGATGGGACAAACAGCACAAAGTAACCGCTAATCGCTGCAACTGCAGTGATATCAACGTATTTATTTTAAATTGCATTTTTCGTACACAAACCAAAACAAACCCCAATGATACACGTGTAAAATGATCTGAATATCAGTCCGACAGGCAGTGCAGCTCTCGGCGGCTGTCTCACATAAACAGCTCTAACCTCTTGGTTTCCATCCAACAGAGATCCCTCTCTCTGCAACCGATGGGAGGAAGTCAAAGCACAGGCTGCAGTTCAACGTCAGCATCCCCAACCACGAAAAGATCACTACAGCCGAACTGCAGCTCTTCTTCTTCCCACAAGCCAGAGCAAGGGTCCGCTCCCACAACTTCAAGGCCACCATCAAAGTCTATGAAGTAGATTACAACGACGTCACATCCAGCACCCAGCTGCTGTTCGGCAAAGAGGTGACAGGCTTGGAGAGCACGTGGGAGACGTTTGATGTGACCACAACTATTCAGAGCGGGATCAAGTCGGGCCGTGGCGCAACAGTTTTTGATGTTGTGGTGGATAGGAAGAATTGTGGGGCCTCTGAAGGCGGAGAAGAAGGCGCGGGCTGTTTGAATATGAGCGTGTCCGTTGGAGATAACACTTCAGCGGCTTTGATAGTCTTCTCAGATGACCTGGGTAGCAGGAGGAGGGAAACGAAGAAGGAATTACGAGAAATGATCCTCCACGAAGAGGAAACCATCTTACACTCGGGCGCCGACTGGAACGGAGGAGACCAGCTTCCAAACGAGATCCCGGGTGTTCAACACCCACGGAGACAGAAAAGAAAGGCAGAGACGGAATACTGTCAGCGGACTTCCCTCAAGGTCAACTTTCGGGACATCGGCTGGGACAGCTGGATCGTGGCGCCTCCAGAATACGACGCCTTTGAATGCCGCGGCCTGTGTTACCACCCGCTGACGGACGACATGACCCCTTCAAAACACGCCCTCATCCAGACGCTGATGAACATCAGGAACCCCAAGAAGGCCAACATGGCGTGCTGCGTCCCCATCAAACTGGACCCCATCACAGTCATGTATCAGGAGAACGGACGCCTCACCATAAGATACCTTTATGAGGAGATGAAGGTGGCAGAGTGTGGCTGCAGGTAGTGAGAGATAATTGGTCTGCTCTGGTGGTAGCACAGGTGATCATCATGGTTCAGATGCTGCATTTCATTCAAGTCAGTCTGATCCTCATGCCCTCCATAGGCCCAGAAGAAGTAAAGTACCACAGGTCTAAAAAGAAGATGAGATAGAACTTCATATATCTCAATTTTGCAGCAGTTGCAGTACAAAAAATGAGTGCATGGAACATGGATGCCTCCTACCGATCTGTGTTCTTGATATAGATAGGTAGTAGATCAAGTATATTCCTCCCCATGCAACCGTGTATGTTACAGGTATCATGTGTGGCATGTTGATATGGTGTTGTCCAGCTGAGGTATTTAGTTATTGCAGGTAGATTTCCCTTAAATCAAAAGAAGTCTTGACCTGATAATGGCTGCTAGATGCCAGAAGTCATGGGATCTAAATTATTAAAATTCATCCCCATGGTATCAAAGTGCGCTGCAAATTTAAATATGTTTGATAGCAAACCATCAAATGGCTGTAGAGATTTAAAGAAAAAGCACCACCACAGTGTGTGGTGGCACAAAAGGAAAAGTCAGGAGATCGCCAAAGTCATGAGAGCTCATCCTCAGTGCAGCATGAATGTCTGAACAAAATATTATGGCAATCCGTCCAATAGTTGTTGATTAGTGAACCGACAATAACATCCTTAGAGCCAGGCCGCTAGCATCGCTAGCAATATAATAAAAGGCATGCAATCCTTACATTAAACATACCGTGTGTACCTTTTTTACATTGGTGTCATGAAACAATGATATGTAGCATTTACAGTTCATGCTATTTTTCAAATCTATTGCTAATAAAAAGTATTAAACAATAAAATAGAGATATGTCTTGAATGCTAAAACCATCAACAAGTCAGTTACAGCTTGTTGCATGCGCTGCTATGACTTCTAGTAGAACTCGTGGCATTCGCTAAATGTATGTTGTTTTTCTGTTTTTTACATTTTACATGTTAACACCACCAGAGGAAACAAAGAAGACACAGATATCTTTGCATTGTGTATTTAATTCTGGATATATGTACATAGAAAAGCTTGCCTGTACACTGTCTTCGTCTAATACTTTTAAACAAAACTAACCGTTGCAATTTTATGCAGAAAATAATGTTAAAGAGGGCAAACAGAATGTAAAGTAAACAAAAATGTAATCTAAAAAACAAAAGCATGTGAGTTTTTTTTATTTTCTATTAGACCTCTTTAGTTTATATAACAACTATACAATTATGCGTTTTTTGCAGATAAAAAGAATATTCTACATCCATCAGAAATGTGATGTTTGTAGAAGAAATGAATTGAGCAGCATTAATCACATCTGTATATCTGTTAATCATGTACTAGTTTCTTTGTGTGTGAATCTGTACATTAGTATTTGAAATGTAATGTGTTTATATTAATATATATATATATATATATATATATATATATATTATATATATACATACACTGTGTGTATATATATATATGTAAATATATATATATGTATATATATGTAAATATATATATATATATATATATATATATATATATACATATATATATATATATATATATATATATATATATATATATATATATATATATATATAGTTAGTGGTATTTTGTAAGTCCCTGGCAGACTTGGACAGTGTTGAGCTTGAACATGTACGCTACATTTGTTTGTCCATTTGTTTGTCCCATG
>NW_027176101.1:0-15385 GCF_023055335.1 Clinocottus analis
CTTATTATATCTTCACTGCATGTTTCTTGATCCTGAGATTATTCATCACAATTCCACCACTTTGGTCCCGTCTGCAATATCTAAACAAGTATTAGATGGATTATCTAGTTTGCACAGGCATTCATGGCTACCAGAGGATGGATTAATGGTCACTTCCCCTCCAGCGCCACCGGCAGGTCAAACTTTTCATCACCTACCTGATGACTTCGATGACCCCCTTGATTGATCCTCCAGTGCCACGCATTCATGTCAAATGTCCAATGCTTTGGTTTATAATCAAATTCAAGCAACACTAATGACATTCCCATCAGCCTCAGCTGTAGTTTGATTTTTTACAATATTTAGATTTAAAAACATTGCTTCATATCAGCATGTTAGCATTGTCATATGTTTATGTGATCATGCAGACACATTTCATTTAATATCTTTATTTAAAAGGGACCATGTACAGATTATATCTTCAGCTAATTTGCATCTGTTGTTCCTTGACTTGGCAGTACAGGATGAAAGACACAATACAGCTTCATATGTGGTGGGAAGTACACACAAGACACATAATACAAAGCGACAGAGCAGCACATTTTAAAGTGAGACATCAATGTACCTGTGCAGTTAGGCCGGCTGTCGTTCCAAAGCCCAGAGGAGGAGCAAAACAGTAGCTCTGTGCCGTTCAGGGAGAATCCCTCTTCGCAGGAGAAAAGACACCGGGAGCTGAAGCTGAAGTTCCCCAGAGGATGGGAGCAGTTCATAGACAGGGATAAAGACAAGGCCCGAATGGCTTCACACTGTACAGCTGAGATGTGGAAAGAAAATGAATTAGAATGACTGACATTGGATCAGCCGTGCATGACAAAGGGGAAGTTTAAGGTATTGTGAGCACTCACGTCGGCATGTGGGTAGATCTTGACTCCAGTGACCGGAGTCGTCGCACGTCATAGTTGGTGTTCCTCTCCGCCAGAAGCCCTCATTACATTCAAAGTCACAGCGGGAGTCGTAGCTGAAAGGGGCGTATGGATGACTGCAATTCATCCTCCCATGTTGTGGAGCCTTGGCCAGTAGAGGGCATGGCTGAGCTGTAGATACCAAACAAACATGACCGCTTCAGACCAAATAATCCTCATCTTCTGGGTATTCCCTTCAAGACCTAATTATTCATTCAGGACGAGACAAGTTAATGACACAGCTGGTGTGGTGTGATATGAATTAATGTATGGACAGATGTAAACCCACATTCCAAATCACAAGTGTACAGTAATGTGCACACGGCAGGAGGGAATACATGCCAAGTGCATCTGCAATATTACATCATGATTTATTACCCAGACAGTGGGGTATTTCTCTGCTCCACATGCCCGAGGAGCTGCACTCCGTGTCAGCTGTGCCTTCCAGGACAAAGCCTTCCTCACAGGTTGATCTGCACTGAGAACCAAAGCTGAACTCTCCATGAGGGGCAGAGCAGCGTAAGGAGCCATGAGAGGGAGAGCTCACGGCGGGACATCTTTTAGCTGCACGGGGAACAAGGAGAAGGAGAAGCAAACAGTTTTAAGAGCTTTACATGGTAAAGACATACATCAATAAGGAGCTTCTCTGTTGTTTGTGAACAAAAAAACAGATCATTTTAGAGGTTTATGCTGTCTTTATATTGTTCTTATTTTACCTAAGCAACGAGGGATGTGTGCGCTCCATGTGCCCAGAGAGGTGCACTCTGTGTCCGCCGTCCCATTGAGGAGAAAACCCTCCTCACAAGCTGACGTGCAACGTGAACCAAAGCTGAACTCTCCGTGAGGATCAGCGCAGCCTAAGGAGCCATGAGAGGGAGAGCTCAGGGTCGGACATCTTTTAGCTGCAGGAGAACAGAGAGAGGGAAAAATCTTTGCTTGGTACAGAATTACAGTCAAAACATCGAAACCATTCAATTCAAAGCTCTTCTTTAGGGATTATAATCAATGCATGATTATAAATTTTACCCAAGCAATGTGGGATGACGGCGCTCCACTCGCCCAGAGAGGTGCACTCTGTTTCTGCTGTCCCATTCAGGAGAAAACCCTCCATACACGTTGACGTGCACCGAGAACCAAAACTGAACTCTTCATGGGGATCAGAGCAGCGTAAGGAGCCATGAGAGGGAGAGCTCACAGCGGGACATCTCTTAGCTGGAGAGGGAACAAGGAGAAGGAGAACCAAATATATTGAAGAGCTTTACATGGCAAAGACGCTCCTCTGTTTTGTGAAAAACAGATCATTATAGACGTTTATGCTGTCTTTCTGTTGTTGTTTTTTCACCTAAGCAACGAGGGATGTGTGCGCTCCATGTGCCCAGAGAGGTGCACTCTGTGTCCGCCGTCCCATTGAGGAGAAAACCCTCCTCACAAGCTGACGTGCACCGTGAACCAAAGCTGAACTCTCCGTGAGGATCAGCGCAGCCTAAGGAGCCATGAGAGGGAGCGCTCACAGCGGGACATCTCATAGCTGGAGAGGGAACAGAGAGAAGGCGATACAGAAAGAATATACATTGTCTTGCGTAAAGTGATACCAGATATAAATATCATGAGACTGACGTTCTATTTCATTGTTTCATGTGTTTTACCCAGGCAGTGTGGTAAGTCTGCGCTCCACATGCCCAGAGAGGTGCACTCGGCGCTGGCTGTCCCATTCGGTAGGAAGCCCTCGTCACAGGCTGTCGTGCACACAGAACCAAAGCTGAAGGAACCATTTGGGTCAGAACAGGTAGGGGAGCCATGAGGAGGATTTATTGGGTTACATCTTTTAGCTGGAAGAAATACAGAGACAGGGGAGAGACTATCACACACACACACAAAAAGTAAAAGAATGTGGGGCAATGATAACAGACTTAATCATATGTCATACGCTGGCAAACAGGAAGTGCAAGACTCCAGTTGCCCTGAGGAGAACATTTTGTCACGTTTGAGCCAATCAGATCAAATCCTTGTTCACATTGCAAAGCGCATATTGAGCCATAGCTGTACTCTCCGAAAGGGTCCTGGCATTGCATGGCGGCATGGGGTGGAGCCTTCAGACTGCTGCACTGCACCACTGGAGAAGAAGAAGAAGAAGAAGAAGAAGAAGAAGAAGAAGAAACACCATCACTCATCAGAGTGGGAAGCCTGTGTTGCTTTCAGGGATCCCTGACACCGTTCCTGTGACCCACCTGCGCATGCAGGTGAAGGGTTGCTCCATTGTCCCGAGGCCAGACACGTGAAGGTGTCCTCTCTGGTCAGGTAGTAGCCTTCCTGGCAGGTGAACTTACACCGCGAGCCAAAGGAGAAAGGCTCCAGGGCGTCCACACATGTCACGTTGCCCGTGACAGGAAAGAAAGTGGGGGAGCACTTTTTAACTGTGGTGGGATAGAGATATAAATCACATTTAGTCCACTCAATTGAAATCAATGTCCCTATGAAATACGTCCGTTCGAGCAAACTGTGTATTATGACTCCGCCTTTATAAACATGCCGTGAGCATGAGGTTGGGGATTTGAATAACCATGCTGACATCATTTACAGCCAAGGGAAACTGTATCTGGCTGCCCACATTACATCACAATGTTTGTTTCATAATGCAGACAAATGAGTGTGAAGTAAAGCGACGACAGGTGTGACCTGAACCTAATCTGCTGTGCAGTCTGGACAGGATGTGACTTCAAGGCCACGCTCAGTATTAGAAAATTAGTCAATTTATTAACACGGGTCAAGTTGAACAAAAAAGGGAGTTACATAGAAGGTTGGAGAGAAATTCAGCAAAAATATTCAGACAGAATATAAAATTACCACATACTACTAGTACTAAATTACTAAGTCTAGAAGTCATGATAAAACATGATTGGGTTTAATTTAAAGATAATGGCACTTTACTTGTACATGCGTGGAGACTGGCCGTCCACTGGCCGAGGCGGTCACAGCGTATCTGGTTGGGCCCGCTGTGCTCGTAGCCCTCATCACACCTGACCTCACAGGTGGAGTTGTAGCTGTAAGGGCCGATGGGGTGGCTGCAGCTCATACTACCTGCACTGATGCTGGTGTGGTTCAGAACTGGACACCGTTTGACTAAAGATAGGCAGTGAGAAACGCATTCCTTGTGACGTTGACAGGTGGAATAACACGCGTGCTGGCATTGTTGAGACGCAGTAGACATACCTTGGCACAGAGGGACCGGGTGGCTCCACCGGCCGCTGGCTTGGCATTGGAGTTGTGGCACGCCGGCCAGCTGAAAGCCAAGTTCACAGTGGAAACTACAGGAAGAGTTGAAACGATTGGTCCCGCGGGGATGGAAACAGTAGTGAGAACCTCGTTCTGGATCCAGCAAGGGTGTGCATGCGATCGCTGAAGAACAAAAAAAGGAAACGTAAAGATAGATATATTATGATAACTTAGAGAAAGAGGTCATGGTTGGCTCAAGGGGAGACACCACAGGTGAATAGGGCAAACAGATATTAGTTCATTCTGAATATATCACCATGAAACTTCCCCAGTTTATAATTTACATTAGGACAATTATTCTTACAAGTCAGTTTTTTGTATAGAGTGTTATGAAATGTGTGCTAATCTGATACAATTCCAGAACAGAAATCTCAACATTGGACAGAGCTTTGCAAAAATGTTGTCATAGTTTTGGGAATACACTGTAAAATATATTAGGCTATAAAAAATATGTGAACAAAATCGTCTCTAAAAAAAAACTACAGAATATGAATGGGAGTGAAACTGGTAAGTTTGGTAAATGTATAAGTGTTACTTCAGAGGAGATTTACAGAAACAAAGCTCACTTGGAAGAAACTGCCTTTAAAGATATGTATTGTAAACCTCCATACATGTAGCAAGACACTGCAGGAGGAGTAAACACTGTTAAAATATATATTACCATAAAAATTATCCAGTTGATGACTTAAATTAGAACAATATTTTGTATTATTATGATGCATTATCTAATCCTAACTTTTGGTGAATTTGGGAGAAATGTACAGGCACAAATAGGCAAAGTGTAATAAAATGAACCCCCTTAATGTGTATTTTGGATGATTTCATTCCAGTAATATGAAAGAAGATATATTCTGCAAGCAAAATAGCCCAAAATCTCAAAATTAACCAACGAATGACAAAACAATACATAATAAAAAAAAGGTTGGCTCACCTTCTTCGCACCGTGACCCCACGAAACCAGGGTGGCACCGGCAAGTATAGTTTCCTATGGTCTCCACACAGTCTGCATTAGCACTGCAGGAGTCCTTTGTACACGAGGCTAACATACACACACACACACACACACACACACACACACACACACACACACACACACAGAGGGTGATCTCATATGCTATAATAAGTCTACAGGAGTCAGTAAATGTGTCCATCAAGTATAATACGGGGGTGTTTTACCAGAGTAGCAGATGGTTCCCTTCTTCTTTTGACACCTCTCATTGTTCCACTTGGCCGTGTCTTTCTCCCTCTTAATGTAAATCTCCACACAGTCCTGAGCTGCTATGTTATCTGGCTCCTCTGACGCCCAATTCTGGGCCTCTTTGGGCACCTTCTCATTGGTTTCTTCCCACACCCACTCTTCGCCCTTTTTGCCGACACCTATCCAGTAATATCCTCGGTTTAACGGCAGCATATTGTTCATGTAGTCGTTCTCCGCCTGGTTCCGGATGGGCACCATGTCCGTGAAGTGCTGCAGGCACCACTTGCGGGCCTCAAGCCACCCCCGGTTTGGAGCGGTGCTGTAGTTGTAGGTCCATGCCTGTGCTCCTCCTCCGCTGCTCAGGTCTATGATTAGGTTCACACATGATAAGACAAAGTTGAACCGCTAGAAAAAGAGGCTGGAAGAGTTTGATTCCTTCAAGATTATGCAGACCTACCTTGGACAAATACAATGAATGTAACTATCAGCAACATGTGACAGAGGCTTTGTCTAGTATCAACTGGTTCTTGAAACATCTGAAATATAAAGAGATACATTTTTTTATAATCGCATAAAAGTGTGAAGCTTAAAGTCACTCAATCTTGTAGTTGCATTTACTCACTTTGCTGACAATCAATGGCAAAGTGGTATCAATTGTCCTGCATGGAATTGGCCAATGACCAATTTTGTAATATCAAGTTTTTATGTAACTTCCTTTTAGGAAGGGCACCACCCATAAGTCAAACACACAGACCCAAAAAAACACATGCACCACACACATACAGACACTCGCATATGTTGTGAGATATATTTTATTTCATTGGACTTATTGTTAACGAAGTTACAACAGGAATTCCCCTTTAATGTTGTTTACATTTACATATGCATGATCTTATAATGAATAACACACACATAACTTACATTACTTTACATCCATGCAGTATCTCTAAATAAACGTTTATTTGACAGTTTATTAGACAACTGATCATTCTAAGCATACAGCCTGTGCAGCCGGTGGCTGTTTAGGTTTATTAAATAACCATGTACTAAAATGAAAAAGAGTATTTGGGTCATTATATATTTGGATAAAAATAAGCGAGGTCCCAGTTGTCCGTCATCCCTGTGCCTCCGTGGATGCACTTGTTGCTTCTTCCGCCAGCCTGTGAGAGACGAGCAGATTGACATGAAAGAAACAGTTACTGAATGATTTACTAAACAGTTTACGTTAAAGATTGCCGTTTTATTTAAAGAACAGAAGCAGTAAACTGTGACATTTGAGTGTCACAACTTTTCAAATATTGAATGTGCGTAAATGGGTGGAGTGGATTTGGACAAGTATTTCAACACCGACCTTACTTGAGCAACTTTCTTTCCTGTGAGAAATTAACAGACAAACAGATCACCATTGAGGTCTGTGGCAAGAACGTGCATCTGCATTTCTCTGGAGTGTGATTGAGAGACACTAACGTTTTCTGTGCCTCATCCAGCAAAAACAGATGCAGAAGAAGGATAAGAAGGCTGCACACCCAACCACAGCCAACAGAGCCTGTTTATAGCCTGAGAAGATGAGAAAGCACTTTTTTATCCGGAGTCCTACGAAACTTGACAATGTGCTACTGCTTCTACCGCCCAGAATGATAATAGTAACTCATCACGAGCAGAGAAACAGCAAAAGCAGTACAATGGTTGAAATAACTTTAAACAATTACTTGTACAATAAGGTCTGGGGCCGCTCCAGACCCCGGTGACCCCACAGGTAACATCCTGCGAGCTTGTCATCAGGAAGCCTGGGAAGCATTTAAATCGACAGGTTGAGTTGAATGTCAGCTTTTCTCCCGAGCAGTTAAGGTGTCCATCATCAGGCTGAGACAGAGGGGGGCACTCCACAGCTGAGGGCACACACAGGTTAAAGTTCACTGAGGATGCAGTTTTGTAGCCATCCGTCATAACAATACAGAGCACATATATGCTGATGCAAGTGTTTTGATCAGTACTTTTACTGTGAGCCTCAGGAAACAGAGGATACAGATGTATGATACAGATGGCCTCTGATGACATATTTTGACCTAAAAGACATTTTACTTTCTGAAGAAGCGCAGTTTGGGTCAGTGAACTATATAGTAAATATTTTAAGAAAGCTGATAGTGATAGTGAATTATTACTGTGATAAGAAATATACAACAACTCAAAATGTTGACAGCGGTAATTGTTGTTTTCCAGGTTAATAAATCAGGAATATTAAAGGCTTCTTAGCGTACATTGGATTTTGAATTATAGGAGATAATAAGCTCTGTGGCAAACAGACATGTATGAAATCCAGATGTTTTGTTAAGCAACATGATCTTTACAAATTAACTTCTCATTTTGTGATATATATATATATATATATATATATATATATATATATATATATATATATATATATATATATATATACATATATATATATATATATATATATATATATATATATATATATATATATATGAAGAACTACGGTGACTAATAACTTTCAGTGTAAAAATGGGCATGTGAGATATATTTCAAGATTAACTGTAAAAAAAATGTGATAATTTTCTTGAATTACCCTTCCCGAGAGCTAACTCCTCACCTGTTTGGCACTTGTTTCCCTTGAAGCCCGGTTCACAGAGGCAGGTTATGTTATCGATGGTCTCCTGACATCTTCCTCTGTCACATGACGTTGCCGTACATTGCGCTGTTAAGAAAAGAAGTGCAATGCTAAAACAACCACTTTTGAAACCGTAAGCGCCTACACCATCAATCAGCTTTACATACCTTCATAACAAACAGCAAATTTTCGAGTGGCACACTTCTCATCGTTCCACTTCCCTCTGTTTTCCCCTGTTTTCACGTAGATCTCCACGCAGAACTCTTTGCTCTGGTTGTTGGGCTCGTTTGCTGCCCACGACTCTTCACCAATCCACGTGCTGTTATTTCCAATCCAGGTCCAAGTCTCATTCTTCTGGTTTTTAGTGATTCCAATCCAATAATATGGACTCTTGTTTCTGTTTGGCAGAAAGGAGACCAGATAGTCGTTCTCTATCTGGTTTTGGATGACCACCATGTCCGTGTATTTGCTCTGGCACCACTCTCGGGCTTGGGTCCAGTTCATAATTGTGTGTGAGTAATGATATTTCCAGCCGATGCTAGTCTCGGCCAAGATACCTAATGTGTGTTTTGAAAAAAAAGAAGAAGTAAAGAACAACTCCAGAGTGATAATTCCCCATCCAATTAAATTTTGCCTTTATGGTCAAACTAATACTCACCAAGGACGACGATTAACATCCACATCATTTTCATTGAGAGACACCACAAACACCTGATGCCCGACAAAAGACAAAAGTAAAAAATAAATATTGATGAATTCCATCATAAAAAATAACCAAATAAGCATACTTACCCAGCTGGTATTTTAATATAAACAATGTTCTGTAAACTTCTTCCCAAGGAGTTTCAGTGAGTGAATGTTACTTTGGTGCAGGCAGGGATCAATGTCAAGCTTTTATATTTCTCTTTGGTTATTCAGCCCCACATTATCATATAATACCAGGATGTTTACTTTACACAGTGAATGCATGTGATGAATGAATGATTGACATAATGACCTCTTATACCTGGACAGACCTTTTGGAAAACACCCGTTGTTTCCGGTAAACTTGGGGCAAATCAAGGGGCAGATTCTTTTCAATAAAAGAGAAAACATTCAAATTAAAGTAAAGCACAGTGAGGGTCAACATTAAATGTTGTAGCCAACACATGTAAATAATTACTTGCAAAAAAGATAAAGTGCTAATTTGGCCAGTTTTCTGCAATTAATGGCATATTCTTTAGTTTTATTTAGGCGATTAATTCCTTTATTATCTTTATTTAGAGAATATATTTTCTCTTTTTATGTATTGACTAACATATGTTGCATGTTGTACATACTGGCACCATGGAATAAATATGTTCCCTTGTAAGTATAAGGTTCGCTATCGGATCTGAGTACACACGCTGTCTTGAGCCTTCAATTGAAGACATCGGATCTATTTCTGAATCTGCTGAAGTGCTGACATAAAAGACTCTAAATCTGGTGAAACAAACAATGGTGTTGATCTGTAAAACAGCTTACCTCAGCAATATGCTTCTTCCTGCAGCCTGTCACTGTTATGCAGGGGAATAAATTGTATTGTATTTGGAAAAAGGTTCATAATTGACTTGATAAAACACATGCGGTCCTGCAACGTCAGGATAAAGTGTGGGAATATTCTACCGTACCGGTGTGTCAGCGGAGTGACTGACAAGCGACTGATTATATTTCTATTTTCTAAACTGACAGTACAGATATTCATCATGATACTGGAAGATGCAGAGACCATACGCAAATGAAAGTTTCACAATTTATTATGAATAAAAATCAGCAGAAATACAGAAATATGAATGAGCATTTCAAATACAATAACCATCGGTTACATAAATAGTACATAAATACGTGAATACAAAAGAATATCACAGTTCATGACATGGCATTTGTGGCGTGATATAATATGGACATAAAAAGAGCCACCTTCCCACCATACTTTAGCTTTAGAACAATGTGTTCAACATATAACTCCCCTTGGGAGGAAATACAGTACGTGTCTGGACAAAATCACAGAGCAAATCATGAAATTCAACTAAACATAATAGAACAATGAAATGCGATAGAATAAACTAACAAACCCTCTCCTCTCGCCATAAGATAGCATCCACATGTTGAGGTTTCCTGTTAACAGCTTTCACACTAGTGTAATGCATTCATCTTGGTCACATTACTATGACTGGTGACTCACATACAGTTATTGTTAAAGATAAATTCAGTTGTCCTCATGTTCTATGAGGCTGCCAATGCTGTTTTTGTAGACTTGTGGAGGGTCCTCTATGTCCGAGTTACTGGAAGAAAAGACACAAGGAAAAGATGAGCACTGTGGTTCAACATAAGTGTTTCTTTAAAAAAAGAAAAACGTATTCATTAAGTGAGGTGAATGCTTCTCTAACCTGCTCAGCTCAAACTTGCTTGCCTTCTGTTTCAGTCGTTTTACGATCCACACAGCCACAGACAGCCCAGACAGCAGAGCGCCCCCTGTTGCCACACTAGAAGCAATGGCAGTGACCGGAGATGGGGGAGCTGTCAAAACATGATCAAAAGTGAGTTATTCAACCTTTTGTTATCTATAAACATGTATTTTATTCAGGTTTTGTGTTAAAAATAAAAAAAGAAGAAGTTTAAATGTGTGTTCCTGTTCTGCTTTACCTTGACAGGTGGGTATCTGTCCAGTAGTCCAATTGCCATGACGATCACAGGTCAGCAGCTCATGTCCATCTAATGAGTAATCTTGATTGCATGTGAAGGAGCATTGGGCGTTGAGCACTGGCTCACTGTTGGAGCAGTTGATGTGACCGTTTTCCGGAGCCTCGAGCAACGGGCATCTCACTTCTGTGGGAGAAAACATCAAGGATTTAGATGCTAACCATCACGTTTTCCTCAAAGGCACAAAACAAGAGAGCTTCTTCTTAATTGTGTAGGAAGTGGTTGGATTCAAGTGGAAGCGCGCCCTCACCTTCACAGCGAGGCTTCCTGTCACTCCACACAGCTGCTGACGTGCATGTCACCTGGCTCGGCCCCACCAGGTGAAGGTCGGGGCCACAGCTGAAGCTGCAGGTGTTTCCGTAGCTGAACATCACATCTGCATCGTCCCCACAGCTGACGAAGCCATTGTCCAGCTGCCGGAGAGAGGGACACTGGACAGCTGCACAAATAGAAAGGGGGAGCAGAAAAGGTCAGTTGTATTCTTAAATACAAAAACAAAATATAACACCACGGTGACTGACCTATAGATAAAACAGTGTTGATATAATGCATACAATAAAATCCTACGAGATCAAAACATAAAAATTGTCGGTGTACCGAGACAACGTGGCTGTGAAGCGTTCCAAATCCCGGAGGCTTCACATTGCAGGGTGTTAGACGGTGAACCAGCGAGCACGTGGCCTTCATCACAGGTAAACACACAGGTGGACTGGTAGCTGGAGGGCCCCAGAGGACCGGAGCACTTCATGGATCCTCCTGCTGGACTTGACAGCACCTCACACTGGACCACTGGGGACGACAAGACCATCGAGAAATAAAGATGAAATTTGTCATGACGTAGCACAGAATCAGAGTGAGACTGTGAATGCAGTGAGCAAATAGAGTTGTAAGCACGGATGTATGTGAACATGCGACCATACCTTTGCAGGTAGGCATGGCTTTACTCCACTGTCCGTCTTCAGAACACTGAGTGCTGTGAGCTCCCTGCAGTTCGAAGCCTGCGTCACAGCTGAAGCTGCAGGTGGAGTTTGGCCGCAGTTCAGTCAAAGGTCGGCTGCACTGTGTGATGAGGTGAGCTCCTACTTCTGGATTCTGGCAAGTGATGGCTAACACATAAAAAAAAAAAATTGTAAATTTTCCTGAAAGGGACAAAACAAGAGAGCTCTTTTTAATTGTATAGTAATTAGTTGGATTCAAGTTGAAGCGCGCCCTCACCTTCACAGCGAGGCTTCCTGTCGCTCCACACAGCTGCTGACGTGCATGTCACCTGGCTCGGCCCCACCAGCTGGTGGCCGGGGCCACAGCTGAAGCTGCAGGTGTTTCCGTAGCTGAACATCCCATCTGCATCGTCCCCACAGCTGACGAAGCCATTGTCCAGCTGCCGGAGAGAGGGACACTGGACAGCTGCACAAATAGAAAGGGGGAGCAGAACAGGTCAGTATTCTTAATAACACAACAAACAAAGAAACACCATAATGCATACAATAAAATCCTACGAGGTAAAAACATAAAAATTGTCGGTGTACCGAGACAAAGTGGCTGTGAAGCGTTCCAAATCCCGGAGGCTTCACATTGCAGGGTGTTAGACGGTGAACCAGCGAGCACGTGGCCTTCATCACAGGTAAACACACAGGTGGACTGGTAGCTGGAGGGCCCCAGAGGACCGGAGCACTTCATGGATCCTCCTGCTGGACTTGACAGCACCTCACACTGGACCACTGGGGACGACAAGACCATGACAAACACATTACAGCGGGCTCCATCGTTGTAATAATGCAGTTCTGTTGCTCTTGAAATCACTCTTGGTCAACACCACATTTACTTTACATTATTTTTTTTAGCTTTGCAACACAGCTCAACTCACATTCACACGTAGGAGGCTGCTCGGACCACTGTTGGGAGGCAGTGCACTTCAGGGGTCTTGACATACTCAGCTGGTATCCTTCCTCGCATGAATACTGGCACAAGGAGTCGTAAGAGAAGTTTCCATACTTATGAATACAATCTACACTTCCTTTATCCGGAACGGTCACCTCCTCCATGTTACACTGGACAACTGTCAACAAAAGAAACAAGACATAATTAGATATCAGGTCCTGGCTATAAGTGGCTTAAAGTAATGCAAACTTTAAAACAAAGACATCATGAATGTATTTCCTTACCTTGCTCACACTTCTCTCCGTAAAAGCCCTCAAAGCAAGCGCACTCGTGGCTGTTGATGGTTTCTACACAGTCTCCATAGCGGCACGAGTCGTTCTTACAGGCAGCTGGAGAAAGTACATTCATAAGACTTGCATAACGCCATAAAAAAAAAGAAGCAATTATCAAGAGTCAAATCGAAAGATGAACACACAACTCAAATTAGCAGCTCTTTGCTCACCTGTGTAGCAAAGAGCGGTCTTCAACTTTCCGCACCGCTCATCATTCCATTTTCCTTCCTCGACATCCCTTTTAATGTACATCTCCACGCAATCCTCGCCCAGCTCCACCCTTCTCCCTTTGACATTGTTTGGCTCGCCTTGTGCCCAGTTGGTCGCTTTTGCTGTCAGAGTCTTGTTGGTTCCTACCCAGGTCCAGACATTGTTGAGCTTGCGTATGCCAATCCAGTAGTAGCTGCGTTTCTTGGGCAGCCAGCTGTTGAGATGCCCGATCTCCTCCTGGTTCTGGATGGCCACCATGTCTGTGTAGTGCGTCTGGCACCAGGTTCGGGCATTTATCCAATTCATGGGGGTGTTGGAGTAGAAGTAGGACCAGCACTCGACATTAGTCCATGTGCACAGCACTGAGGATGGAGGACAGAGATACAATTTAGATGTTAGAGTAATAATGATTTTTTTTTTTTTTTAAGTTACAAAAGAAGTTGAAAGTGGGATTCTGTTCACGTTAGAGTTGCATACTTGAGCAAAGAAAGATCAAGCTGATCCATGAGGTCTTCGGCTTGCGGGTCTGAAGTAATCCAAAGCTGAACTCCTGTAAGAATAAGTAGAAAAGGTCAATGGAGATTGTGATAAACTATAAATGTATCACTGACCACAAACAGCAATAAAGGAATTAACACTAAAGAGAACTGTATTCAAATTGATTGGTACACTTACCATTTTAAGTGGTATGTGTGAAAACCTACAGAAGACTCGTAGTATTTCTAATGTGTCTTTATGTCTGAGGATGAAATGTTTCTGACTTTTATGTGTGGAGGTGCCTGCTTTTATACTCTGCCCGGTCCGCTTTTCCTGGAAGCGCTCATCAAAAGTAGGCTACTCAGTGGAAATTCCCACCTCCCACCACTACTGCCCCGTCCCACCAGGGTCCTTGGAAACTTCCCCTTCTCGTATTCCCTCTGACACAATTTCTTTATTATTCTTACTTTTATTACTGGGATATCAATGGAAAGTATTTATTTAAGTACTGCATTAAAGTACAAAGTTGTACTACTTGAGTATTTCCAATTTTATGGTCCCTTACTTTTACCCCGGTGCAATTCAAAGGGACAAATTATACTTACGCTACTTAAGTTACATATGACTTCTACAGTTACGTCTTATTTTTTAGATTTGCTTTTCATCCAAAGCATATGCTGAACTTGTGTTTAAACAAAATGTGATGCAATATTTTGGATCAAACTAATCAGTTAGATACAACTTCAGCTCCACCAGCTCAATCATTACATTTCTGTTCCCAATATTGTATCACCAATAATACTTCAACAATGTATTTTTTACAACAATCGTTCACATGACAGTGGCAATTCTAGTTTTATTTTGTATTACTTTGTGACATGTATTAAAGAGTACTTTACATAGCTATCATTGCTTTACTTACTTTAAATAAAGGATCTAGATGTTGACCTAACATTGTGCTGTACTGATAATGTACTACTGTGCCAAAAAACTCGGCAAATTAGTGCACACGTAGCAAAGATAAAATAAACAGCATGAGGAAAGCGATAAGTTTTCTGGCGGAAGCACAATAGCACTCAGCACACAAACCGTGTGAGGGGAGGCTGAGAGGGAAATTCTTTTGGAAGCTGTGAAATCCTGTAAATAGATAAGACAGAGTGTCTGAGAGAGATTTAGAGCTTGGATGCCAAGGATATAACCTCAGTATTTTTAATTTAAGTTTGAACCTTTTGAATATTGGCCAAATGAAAGTAAGGAAAGGTGAAAGCTTCATGAGTGCACATGTTGATTCATTCCCATGCTTATTACGAGCAGCACAAGATGTGCCAGATGTCCATCCATAGACTGAAACCGGCTTTTTACAATTCAAAGGATTACAAAGGATGTGCTCATCAAAAAAAAAAGGAAAGGAAAAAAAAACCTAAACAATGCAATGCAGTGGCAGCAAACACTTTACTGCTTTTTTTTTTTTTTAATGAGTGTTTAGAGACGGGAAGCGTGTGCTGCACAGGCGTCTGTTGGCTGCCCGTGTTTCCAGAAGTGACAGTTCATATCCTTCCTCTGACCTGAGGCCCTGGATAGTAGCCACTGTTGCTTGACACCTCTTAACCTCCACCCTTTCCCCTGAAAAATAATATAAACTACCAAATTGACTTGTACTGAACAAGACCCAAGAGAGACACCCAGTTTCCACTTTGATTAGAGCATCTTAGACAGATGCTCATAC
>NW_027176102.1:0-15337 GCF_023055335.1 Clinocottus analis
ATCATCATCCTCATCATCTGCGGCCTCTGTACAGGATTATTTCTGACAGCAGACCGCTGTGCTGTGTTTTAATTGGATGCAACCGCTCCGGAGAAGTGAAGCCCCCACAGTGGAGCCGGTGTGACGAGACTGCAGAGCGCTCACCCTCTGTGAGGCCTCCTTGGACAACACGTCGTACTTCTCTCTGAACAGCAGGTGGCGCTCTTGAGGCGGTGCAGCGTCCAGTCCCGTGCAGCCGGCATCGCTCACCCTGAACAGAGGATAGTGCTGCAGCACCGGGAGAACATGGGAGTTAATACCTTTTTATTGTTTTTTGTTTGTTTTTTAATTCTAGAAGGATGTTGAGGACATTTGATATCTCGCAGGGAAAAAGATTGACGGGAGTTGATGTCAAGATCCTGAGATGTTTAGTCCCAAAACCCGGCTAAAGCAACCACTTCACACAACAATTACAAACAATAAATTAGCCGATTGGCTGAAAATGAATCAACACAAATTTGTCATTTATCAAGGAAAACGTAATAATTCATCTACTTTTTATTAATAAATAAATGTTTTCTGGTTCAAGCTTCTGAAATGTGAGGATTTACTGTTTTTTACGGTTTATTTAATTGTATATAGGTTAACATGTTTGGGTTTTGGACAAAATTAGTAATTTGTACAAGTAATGTGTAACTGAGTAATGTGTTAATATTTTGAAATAATACATGTTTTATGCATGTTAGACACATTTATCCAAAATTCTTTTGGTTTTTTTCTGGATCTTCCCAAAACAATTGGACATAGTTTGTGGGATTTGAACAGCAGGTGGGTGCACAGCGTTACTCTAGTCCACGGTGTCGGTTAACGGGGCAACTGCTAGTTAGTTGTTCTTTATAATCTTTTTAGAATAACCTACTCAGAACTGTCAGAAAACAATGACAAATGTCTTCAAACGCTTGTGTTGTTTCTGTAGCCGCGCTGGTAGAGCAGGTCGGGCCCAAAGCCAGAATGGATTTGATTTACAGTGATGTGGAACAGACACATGAATTCAAACATCAAATCAACTGCTTACATATCTGCTTGAAGGGATGTTTAAACATTCCCACGAGGCAGCTTCTTCCTCACTGTGACTCATGCTTGTGTGCTTTACTTACTAACTAAGTTTAGACAAGTGGACGCCACTGAATGGGAGCGAGTTAACCACACAATAGTCAGTTAGACATGACTAACCTTACACCCTTTGTTCTGTTTATCACCAGCACACACACTCGATACACTTTCTTCTTCCTCCTTCAGACTGCTTTGCTCAAAGACCCATTTTATAGTCTCAAAGTTCCTTGTTCCAACCTTGTGGGACTCACTTTCTTACTTTCTCCGGCGCAGTACGAATGTTTAAATCTGTCCTGCTGTCCATACTGGCTGGTAATAGATCCGTCTCATGTCATTGACAGGAGAATAAAACCACGGCCCTCCCAGATAATTTGAGCGGATCAAATTCAGTAGGTGTCCTATTAGTGAGAAATGATTTTCTTTCCTTTGATCATCCCTCTCCTCTGAGGTCACCGAGGAGCCAGGAATGGGTAATAGGACAGGAAGTACACATTCATCTTCCCTTGTACATATGAGTTTGTGATTACGGAGACAAGCTCGATCACTTCAGCACTGATTCTAGAGGAGCTTCTGATGAAGAGCGCTTGTATCCTTCCCCGCTTCGCGCGTTAAGACAGAAAGAGAGAACACCAGCAGAGCGCAGCAGCGCTTTACCTGCAGCATGATGGGAGGTGTGGGAGGGTAGAGCTGCGCGGCCTCGCAGCTGTCCGTCACCCCGCTGCCCGACTGTGAACTCTGCAGGAAAGACAGCGGAGTCTTAGCGTACCGTCTTATCCACGAGCTCGCAATATGTCCTCCAACGACGTTTGTTGTTTTGTTTCCCTCCACTTCTCGTGCAGGAAGACAGAAACACAATCAGCCGCCGCTTTAAAAAAGCAGCCAAACGCCTGCTCCAAGTACGACTGCGCTTCGGGATGGAAGTGTGTGTTTTTCCTTCTTCCGCCCCTTGACTTTGAGTCTTTCTCACTACACGAGCAGCAGAGAGTGTGTGTGTGTGTGTGTGTGTGTGTGTGTGTGTGTGTGTGTGTGTGTTCAATTTGCCGACAGCCCGAACGCCTGCAAACCAACTTCCAAACAAAATGTTCCCCGCACCTGAAGAGAGCAGTTGAGGTCTCTGGAGAGTTTGATCAGCTCCTTCTCCACCGACTGGCAGATGGGACAGCCGTCGCCGTGAAGGGCCACGCTGTTCACCAGCAGGAAGCTGGAGAGAGAAGACACGGCAACAACACTCAGCAACTGTGCCAGGAAGTCGGAGAGAAGACACGTCGTATAACAATGTTCTCATTCTGGGGGCATTCAGAGCATTTGGTTGAGCGCCTTCACAATGAATCCAGCATTGCTGCGGTGACCTCTGTGGGGTTAGAGGTCGACTGTTGAGCGGCTGACACCAGCTCAGCGGGGTGTCTCTTCATGTGACAGCACACACGCAGGATGTATTTTATGGATATTTTAGGCATTTGAGGACTTCCTTGTGAAACTAGATGAAACAATGTACATCAGGGTTTAATAATGAGTATTTGTATCATTAATACTTAGTGTTGTCGACATTTCACAACATTAATATTCTAAATGGGTCCCTTTGTATTTCCTGTTTTGATCACGCAGTAGCAGACAGGAAGTGAACAGGGAACAACGCTGTTGCCGTAGCAACAGAATGGGGACAAAAAGGTCTGTAATCGATACAAAGTTACAGTTTAAAATTATTAAAGTTTTCATTTTAGCACCTTTTTGCATTAGTTACACCTGTATAATGAAAACATAATGCATAGTTGGGAAATAAGTAACAAAAACAGTAATCTACAATGTAAACAATGAAATACATAATGAATTATTTTTAGTTTAGTTATGCAAACATGAGTCTATTTTTTCTTTCTGTATTACATATATATATATATATGTATATATATATATATATATATATATATATATATATATATATATACATATATATATATATATATATATATATATACATATATATATATATATATATATATATATATATATATATATACATATATATATATATATATATATATATATATATATATATATATATATATATATATATACATATATATATATTACTCATTGTATTAAAGGATTTATGTCTATGTTGGATTCCTAAAACCATATTTTCTTAAATAAAGTGAAATAATGATAGAATATTAGAATAAAACAACATGTCTGTCTAAAATAAAGATGAAAATAAATGACTTCAGTTGAAACTTCATGAAAAAACAATGCACCGCACAATAATTGAACTTTAGTTATGAACATCCTTGTAGCTAGTTTCATATTGTAGTGAATATACCAGAACGTCTTATAGTTTCATATATTCAGTTTCCAGGAAAACAAGAAGAAGGTTTAAGGACTTTCAGGACTCACTACCAAACTAAATGGGCGGGAAGTAGATTTTTTGCATAATCAGCAGACTGTGAAAACTGAAATGCAAAGTCATATTTTTTTGCCTTGAAGCAAAGATCTCAGATCTCTGGAGAAGTGAACTCTCTTGTCTTATTTAAGAGCACTCCTCCCGTCACAGACTGCCTCTCTAGGGGGGGATTAAACCTGTGACCTTCCGGTCTGATGAGTCACGTTCCTGCGGGGTCCTCATGTGCGTCGCATCCACTCACTTGACTCCCTTTTTGGTGACGATCCTGGTGGAGGAAGCGTTGAAGACCTTCTCGAAGCGCTGCAGCTTGAACCAGTCCATCCTGCGGGGAGACAGACAGACGACACGCTCACCACACGGAAATCAAAATAGCCAACCTGCTGCTCGGTCTGCCACGTCGGTCCGTCACGCGGGGTTACATAAGAGTGTGTGTCTGCATGCTCCCAAATTTATGAATCACATAGGCATGAAATGACAAACTGCAGGAGGATTTCATGCAGCGTGGTGTGTTTGCTTTCACCGCTTCTTCCACTGAGAGTTTAAGAAGAAGAATTTCAAACAAAAGAGGGGGTTACGTACACACACGCACGCACACGGACACGCACAAAGAACGCAACCTCAACGCAATATAATGCAATCTGATACTGACAGTCAGGCTCAATAAACATAAAGTAAGACCTCTGTAATACTAGTTTTATCTTGAACAGTTGAGTCTGTCAGGTCTCCAGTATGTCGTCTGTAATGAAGCTTGTTACAATAACATTTACAACAATATTTTAACATATCGCCGTCCCATAAAACAACACATGAGACGTGACCTCAGTGTTCTTGCAGATAACTAGAGAATGTCATGACCTTGTTCAGTATATCTCAGTAAAAGTCCTCCTCATTGGCTCATAATCAAATATTTCCTCAAAGATAATGCAACATGGACAAAGTCCCTTTGTTCTTATCGTCTGCTGACTCGGCACTCTAACAGCATATGAGGCTTTTATTCACATTTATTTGGCAGCCAATAGTCTTCTTTAGATACAACAGCTTTTCTTCCGGTTTCAGATGTTTGTAACCGAAGAATACAATTTTAAAAAATCATCACCCAGAGGTATTGTGAGGTCTAACAAGTGAGGAATTTAAAGTCCTTCTTTTATTGTGACGCCCGACCTGAACTCATGACAGCTTTATCAGAGGTTACCTGAGCCTGGTGGAGTATGAAGACTAAAGGTTGAACCATAAAAACAATAAGCCTGTTCAGCCTGTTTCTTACTCATAATGGAAACCGATGTCATGGTTGCCGACCAGTACGACCAGTTCGGTGTCAGCGGAGTGTCTGAACATCCTGTGGAAGCGCCGCACGTCGTCCTCCCAGTGCTGCAGAGAGACAACACAAGCACACACTTGAGCGCCGGGCCTTTAATAAGACCAAACCCGCCTGGGAAGCTTCATGAGAGCTAATGGGATCTCTGTGGGTCACCCAGCAGCTCCCATGGGTGCCTGTCTGAGCCGGGTGGCTTTGATTCACACTCCAGATTCAATTCTGCACCTGCAGGGGCCCAAGCCGCACACAGGAGACATTTAATTACATCAGCGCTCTGGGTTTACGTGATGTTTTTTCTTCTGATGTGTCTCTAAATGACTCCCGGGTGCTACTCTGAACTAGGGGGGGGATTGACAGATGCACGCATTACAAAAACAATGCTGATTTTAGGTTCTGAAATGTGTAGATTTGCATCTTTTTTTTTATGGTTTATGTCTTTTTGAATTAGTAAAAAAAAAAAAAGAGGAAATAGCCATTAGTTGCTGCGTGCCCTACTTGTGTTATGATTTCTCTTTCTGTAAATTCAAAGCTTTGAATTATTAAGAGAAAGCCTGAGACAATAAGTCAGTTAAAGGGAACTATTCTTTATCAACCACAGTTACATGTACACAAGAAGGTCTGTGAAACCCCATGAGCCTCCAGGTCAGGATTTCTGGAAAGAGACTTTTCCAAATATATGTAATTGATGCTCTGAGCACCACAAGTGGAGTGCCACATAGTCCTGTTCTATTGGAGAGTAGGCAGACATCTTGATGTTTCCCAAACTACCAAAACATACATATATATATAGTTTAGATTTTGTCAAACTGACTGTGCTTTCAAGTTCTAAAACGTGAGGATTTCCACTGTCATTCGAGAAAATAATTGATACACAACGAAAAGATCTCGATATAGCTGCAGACTTCCTCCAGTATTTATTTTTCTGAAAATGTAAAGCTTTTGGGCCCTTCCTCTTGCAAACAAAAAACATCCCACAATTTACAGAAGAGATGCCAAGCGAGTGTGAAAATGAACGAGGGGAACATAATAGATTATTGGAGACGTTACCGTCTGCAAGCTCTATTTCCTGTTTTAATGAGGCTTTCCTGCGTGCTGCACTTGCTCAACACCTCATCTTTCTTCCATCTGACTTGACGGATCACATATGACGATCCAGTAATAGATGTGTGAGCTTTTCTCCCAGATGATGTTTTTGTTTTTTTCCTACAGGATGAATGAACCTTGAAGAGCTGAGAGGATGCAGGTTGCTGCTGTTGTTTATGTTTTCCTTGAAAAAACCTGCAGCCTCCGGTGCCTGGATGGTACAAGGTGATGATGATGATGATGATGACCAGAGAGTGCTGGCCCCTGCTCTGCATCTTCTTCCACCATCACCATCATCACTACCACCATCCTCCTCATCCTCATCATAAGCACGGTGGGTTTTCAGACAAAGCAAGAAGGGAACAAGGGAGCTCTACGTTACCTTCGGTGAGCTCCACTTGCCTTCGTCGAAGATATCCCCGAGAATAAACACTATTTCGGGCCTGAGCAGCCACAGAGCGGTCTGGAAAGCCCTCTCCATCTGCCATTCCCTGTGCGTTTGGAGACAACAAGTAAGCGTCATTCGTTGTTTTTGTTTACAGTCCTGCAGAGCCCCGGAGCACGAACGGCTGGATCGAGGACGAGTGATGGATTGCTTCTTAAAAAAAAAAAAAAAAAAAAAAAAATACAACATAAAACAAATAAAAAAAAGACATTACCTCCTCAGCTTGTCGAACCAGTGTCCTCCGACGGCTCCGAGGAGGTGCGTGTCCGACAGCACCATGGCGCGGACCGCTGCGTCCATCGGCCGGCCGTCGATGCCCTCTCCCCCGCGTGCATGGCTGATCTTCGGCCAGGCGCACTTGAGGATGGTCGGGAAGTAAATGAGATACTCGCAGTAAAAGAAAGCGCCGCCGACCAGGAGGATCAGCACCAGCGCGACCATCCACCTGACGCTAAACCTCGGCATCTCGTTGTTATTCGGCGTCTGGGATGCCCTGAACTGGCGCACTGGCGGTGATGGAGCGGTCCATGAGGCATCTTCCCCCCCTCGTCCAGACGCGACTGTTCAGGTCTCCAGCCGTGTGATGCTCATGGCAAGTGGCTCTGAGGCCCCGTTGTTCCCGGTGTTCAAAATATGAGATATAAAGTATAAAAAAAACGCAAAATGCCCTCAGCCTGTAGAGAGACATGCAGCCGAGAGAGGAGCAGCAGTCTGCAGCTGATGCGCAACCAACTCGCACCTCTCTGCTCTGAACCGTCAAGCTGGAAACAGCATTTCCGGTGCTGGTTCTTTCAAAAATAAAACTGAAAATGCAATTTTACGATCGCATCTATTTGGAAAATGATGTGTGTTTTAAAATGGAATATGTGATGTACTCAGATGTTTTACCTCAGTAAAAGTAGCAATACCACACGGTACAAATCGTGGCAATTATGTAAGCTTTTATTTCTCCCACCACTTGGTTGGGCAGGTTACACACAACTACAGATATATGGAACACATATGTAAAATATCTTAAAAACAATCATTACTGTCAAATAGCATTTCTTGTGAGTGATAGTGGTTGAGAAAGTATACAAGTAAACGCATTCAAATCTTACATAAAGTACAAAAGTAATATCATCAAAGTATATGTTAAGTACCAAGAGTAAATTCACTCATCATGCAGCATGGCACGTTTCAGAATGAAATATGATAATTATTCATGTATCAATGTGTAAGCATCACTAATATTTTTTCAGCATAACATACAACTTGTGTTACACTCTTGTAAATACATCTTAAATGTATCTTTTATTTTTTTATTATCTCACAAAGTCCCACTTTTTTCTCTCTCAAACGTGGCAAATTAAATTCAATAAAAAAAAAGAAGAAAATCGGCCAACTTCCGGTATTTTTCTTGCGAACACCTGCTGACTTGACTGTATGATCGAGGAGAGGTGGAGGGTGGGAGGGATGGCCAGACCGAGATAGAGGAACAACAAGACTTGAGTTAAAAGTTCATAAAGAAGCCATGTTATCATTTCGTAACCAATAGGACTGTTAATAAATCTGATCAGTGGTCAAATCTGACAAAATCTGGCATCTGTCCACACAAACATACAAATACTAACAGATGGAAAGGAGCCAACACCTATGGGACAAAGGAGATTAAGTGATTACGAGCTGAAATCTAATCAGCGGGAGACCGCTTGTGTGTGCAGCCATGAAACTACAAGCAGAGGAGTTTCAGCCACACAGGAAACTACTTTAACCAAACTGATCTATTTATGGCCTTAAGCTACACCTGCTCAACCAGTCGGTCTGCGTTCACGAGTCATGCATGTTCCTGTTATGATCTGCTTTTGCATGCAAAGAGGGGCCCCTTGACTCACGTCCTGTCTTCCCGCTGACTCTCCCTAAAACATTTGTTGAAACTTATGTTCAGAGCGAGACTTGACTCGTGCAGAATGGGGAAGCTGCAGGAGTGAAAAGTAGAGCATTGCAACATCAGCACGGAGAGGAAACGGATGCATGGCAACATGACTACAGGGAAAGGCATCTCAGTTTTTCAGACTTGTGAATTCTTTGTATAAATGATTCTTTTTGTCTCGAGAAACCAAAGTAAGAGGGTGGAGCCTCAAAACTCTGCTCCCCTCCAGATGTTGGGCCTGGCTTTGCTCCACTCACAAGTCGGAGAGGGCGTGAATTGCAGAGGACATGTATTTGCTTTAAATTGTAAACTGACTCTCAAATGTGCGACTTGGTTGTAAACCCTGGAACTGATTAACAGAGCTGTCCTGTGAGTAGAAAGAAGAAAGCGCTGATATCAACAAACCCACATCACGTCTTTATGTAAAAAGATTGTTCACACAAAGAAACTCAAAAGCTGGGAGCGGTCAGAGGCTTTAGTCTCTCCTGTGGGTCAAACTATGAACACATTAATAACATATGACTACTAGGCGCTGTAGCAAATGCCACATTTGAACAAAATAATAAATAGTGCATCTGTTGGACACTATATTCAGCCGTGGATTAATACACATTGATTTGTTTTTAATGTTGTTTTGTGGCACAGAAGAAGATTAATCAGTCCGCATTAAGGATTCTTGCATCTGTTCATCGTCGACAAAGAATATCACGCTTCATTAACGCAACAACTGAAGACATTTCCGCGAGTCGAGTGTGCACTTCAGGAGATGACGCCCCGCTCGTGTTATAGGGAAGTGGTGAAAGTATCTGCTGCTTCTCTGCGATACGGATTTGATTTATGGTAACTCTCCATGGTCCGCTCATTATGAGATCCTTGTGCAGATGTTATGCTGTGTGGGTGAAAAGAGAAGTGCAACTGTAAGCTCCCCTTACCTGAGGCCTGCCAACGCTGTTTCACAGCTGAATTTAAAAGTGAGAGGAGTGATACAAGTAATGGTGAAGAACCAGCAGCTTTTGCACTGTTTTCTTTAAAAGAAAATTGATATTTTAAGCTTGACATTTAATTCAGGAGGGGCAGGTCACCTATCCAGGTTGCATTTTCTGACCTAAGAAATGATCTATTATGATAATAATATTAATCTGTGTTAGAATATTTATTTAAATGTAGTGTCTGAATGTGGTTCAGCTTGTAAATGAGAGTTAGAGTTAGATGAGAAGACACTATGTGGGGCAAACAAGTAGCTGGAGCCAAAGGTACACAATCCTTAAAAACAAAATCACTATTTAACAAGTTCCCTTGAATTGAACTAATTCAACCAGCAGAGACTCCAGGAAGTTACTGCTCCTATTCAAGACACTTTGGCAAATATCCCCTCTAACAAACACAATATTTTCCTAAAGAATACCTTTCAATTGATACAAACTAGTTTCAATGTCTAAAAAAAAACAGAGTCATGACAAAACTGAAGCCTTTCCATCACTTTAATAAGACACTATATCACCACAGGGTCTCCATATGCACAGTGCTTCTCAATACCAAGGTTGAACCAATTTCCTTTTCCTCCTTTATAGGCACTGGTGACTATTCTTGCCCAGCCGTGTTCTCCCTGAAAACAAAACATGTGTTTTTATTCTGCATGCAGGAAAGCAAAGTCAATGACACCACTGGGTCGCAACTTAAAAGATAAGAGAGTGAAGTCATGACTTTGAAAGTAGTGAGGTGTGCACATTTTAGCCGCAGGGCTGATTCATGTCAGACTGAAAGCAGAAAGAGAGAGAGAGAGACCAACCCAAAACTCTCCCCAGGAGTTCCTGACGATCCAGTACTCGGTTTCATCCTCGGCCACGCCCCAACCAGCCACAGAGACAATGTGATTTGGCAAAGACAGCGGGTGAAACTCGGAGAAGATCCCTCCAGTGTATTCCTCCAGGCCGTCGGTGGCCATCAGGGCACAACTGAAAGACAGAGTGGAGAGTTTCTCAAGTCTGAATCTTTTTTTCGTGGAAAGGGCAGTGCTTTCGGGCTGTAAAAGCAGCAGTAAATATTGCTCTAGTTAAATTAAATGTGTCTCAGGCAGTGTGGGAACTTTGAGTGTCACATGCAGTTTTCTGATCGAAATTATTTGCAGTCAGATGTTGTTTTCAACACATACTGACGCTCATATTTCATGAAAAAGTTGTTTTAACTCAATCTGCAGGTATTAGAAAAGAATATTTATAAGACCTTGTTCATACAGCATGGATTTTCTTTAAAGACTAAATAAAGCTGTCAAAGCCAGAACTTTACTGAAGTAATAACAGCTCGTGAAAGATATTAAGCTATAAATGGACAGATTAAGGAAAATAAGGCAATTGTTGGGTGATGTAAGTCTAAGTTGTGTTTATTAATAAATTGGATACATGGTGAAAAATGTGTCTGAATGTTAGATACAAGATGAATAGTTTACTGTATTTTGAAGACGAATGCAAGTGAAATAAAGTTATACTCCTGCTGCTGCTTTTCTCAGTTTTTAAATGATAAAATATGTATCTAAAAATAAAAACGTCACTATGATGAAGAATCGCTGTGAAAAGTTCGAGCTGAATCACTTCACACAGAGTGTGTAGGTGGATGGATAATTAGGAAATGACTGGGGAGGATGACTTACTCTACCTGATGGGCCCATTGCTGTAAATTTCCGCTTTTATCTTGTTTCTCCCAGAAACTTTTCCATAGTCGCCCACTTTCCAAATAGTGTAGTTCTTCACGATGGCACAGGATTGGAAGAAGGAGCAGGTGCCACACTGGTTGAACTGCTCACACTCTAAAACAAATGACATGATCTATAATGATTCACAGCGCAGTGCAACGCGTACCCTGCAATTTCATTTCATTTCCATGAAGATACATTTTTTATTTCCAGTATACTGTTACAATGTGATGTAAAAAGCAAAATCGCAAATGTGTTTAGACCAGGGTGTCCACATACTTCTGACAATATAGTGTAAATTCAACATGGTAAGATAGAAATTGTATATTTGTATACTTTGGTTTTTGGCTTGGTAGTTGTTGCAGGTTTCATCAGGAATGCCTCTCTCGTGTGCGTAGGCGTAGACTTTCATGTGATCTCCTCCGTAACAAGAGCCCGCCCCCCCACAGTCTATCACGTTCTGGACTGACAGGTAGGCCGACGGCCACGCCCCTCCGCGCTTCACGTTGATACGGTCTTGGAGAAAAGAGCGACAATGACAAACGGTAAAGTTTAGTCAAAGGATCAAAGGATGCTTTCACTTGGGTGGGCGATTAGAAATTGCTTAATATAGCGCATCACAATATGCATACTGTATATAACATTTTTTACATCAATCCCAATTTCTGTCTATCCCTCTATTACCATCTTGTCTTATCTCCTCCCTCCTCAACCCCCCACTTGATTACCAGCGAGTGCACTGGTGGCTCCCATGGCCCAGCAGGACCCACAGTACTGGGGGATGTGCTGGTTCCGTGTGACGCTCACATAATTCTTTCCCTCGATGTTCCTCCAGTCCCAGGACGGAGGAAGGTCCGACACCTTCACATACTCATGTGGGCGGGGCCGTGTCCTGAAATAAGTCAAAATGATGAGGCTCATATCCAGTTATCCAGTGATCTTGTAGGATATAGACACATCAATGCATTTGTGATGTAGAAACATATGATAACGCAGAAAAGTCATGTTTCAATTAGACATTTATGATGCCCCTCCCACTTTCTTAGAGGCTGTTTCAGCAGAGGAGGGTCGTTAGCTTGATTAAGCCCACCTGGGCCTTTTGGTTGTGCACCTTGATTGTGTTAGTTTTAAGTGTAACCATGCATGGATTTCCTCCTGGTCACATTCCCTGAGTCAGTTTGTGACAAATGGGGCCTGGTCCCGGATGCCAACCCATTTGGTCAGATTAAATGTAGCCTTAATGTGACAAATGAGGCTTGCTTATTGGCACTAATTTGTTTTTTTTAAATACTTTTTGTGGTCTGTCAGCGTTCTTTTCAGTACAGATTTAAATGCATCAGGTATTTAGCATGGTGACAGATTTTTGGGAACAGGATTTTTGTTTGGTTACTTTTGTGGAGTTAATTTCTGTTTGAAGGGAGCAGCATACTAGGTGAGTATGGACACATCTTGGTTGGTAGATCCCATGCATTCAGCCAGCACTGGTTGTTTTTTCTTTACTGCATGCCGCCAGCTTCTGATTATCTTTTGGTGGAATGGGTTCACAAGTGTCTTCCACCAGGGACGAGGGTTGGAACCAGCTGGATGGGAACCTGTGTTCTGTGTGAGCTTTCATTTTTAGTCGTAGTGGTTCCTGTACTTGTTGTTGTACATACAGTGACTGCTTGAAAAAAGTGAATAAGAACCTGTTGGTCTGGTCTTGTGTTAACTTGCTCTTAAGTGTCAAGATGCTTGTGTTAATTGTAATGTTTGGTTTCTGCTTTGTATTCTTTAAATGACTTGCTAGTGAGCATTTTGTTTAGATCATTTGTAATTTTGTATTTGTACAATGTTTCACTCTCACCTGTGAAACAGTTCTGTGTTGGTCCTATTTTTGTGTTTTTTTTTTAAAATTTTTTTTTAGGGAAATACTTTGAAAGTGTGAAACTATCCTTAATTTGTTTTTTCATTTCACCATATTCTCAAAGTTGCTCCCCTGGTTTCAAGGCTGCTGAGTTAACAAGATGTACCTCCAAATGTAGCATACCATGTAAAGTACTCGAGTACAAGCTGCTTGGTAACGTTACTCCTTGAGTAACGTAAAGTAGTTGCTAACAGATTAGTGACGTAAGAGTTACGTTACATTTTTCCAGATGACTAATGTTGATTTACTATAAACTCACCACTGTAGGCTGGCAAATACTTCAGGAAGACTACAACGGAACGCGTGCACTTACTGAAAGTACTATCCAAACGGCAGGAACATAAAGTAACTGGCGGTAACGGGTCGGTGTCTGACGGTGCACATTAACAGTCAGTCAGAAGGAAAAAGTACATTTTTCTCGCCACTTACTTGACAGAGTCGGGTCTGTCGTCGGTGATGGGTTTATAACACGACTCTGCTGTAAGTCTGGAGGAGCTGATTTGCAAATAAAATGACGCTAAGCAAAACAGCAGTGATGCGTTTGTTGTTGTAGACGCCATGTTGGATCTCCCTTAATGCCTTCACGTGACGGGCACACATCGCCCCCTGTCGGCAGCGCGGACAACCTGCACGTCATATTGGCGGTAAATGTCATAATAGATGTGGGACAGAACTTATTTTCGAAACTGTGTTGAACAAGTTCACAGAGCTTTACTTGTGTAAAAGTAGCAAAGCTGTTGTAGAAATGCTTTTAGTTTAAGTACTAATCCTGCATTTAAAGTGTAACTAGAAAACAGGCTTTAGCATCATACAATACTTAAATTACAAACATATGCCTTGTGCAGAGTTTTTACTTGTAGAAAACAACTTTATACATGACTGTGCGTTATTAGGTCTTATAATAATACAACATTATTTCATGGTTGCATTTTTATTCATATTTATTGACTAAAGCTGTCAAATGCATGTACTGAAGGTGTATAAAGCAGCATATAATGGAAACTTAATTTCCGTTTTCATGTACTTTAAAAAAAAAAACCCCATTGTACTTCAGTACAGTAACCTATAGTTGAGCATATGTACATGGTCACTTTCCAACTTTGACAGATCAGGAACAATTCAGTAGACCACAGAAGTCTGCACAAACCTTAATGACCTATTAGCCGCAGGCCTATAACTAAAATGTATAAAACTGAAATAGTAATGAAAACATCAATTGTCCTTCACATTGTGCAAGTGAAGACTGTCAGTTTACGGAGAGAACTTTCAAACTAGAACGCTTGTCCATTCTGGAATTAAATTTTTTCTTGATAAAGATAGTTTGCCAGCTGACTCCATTGTGCTTTTCACCACACTGATCAATAAAGTCATCTGAATAAAAACAGCTGTTGGAGTGTTGCAGGTTTTGCAGGATCAGCAGGAAACTTTTAGATAACACACTCAGTTTCCAGTTACAATCACATTAAACCTAATGCGGCTGTTTGGTTTTAAAGGATATTTTGATGCTCTTAACACGGTTAGTATATCACGGGATGAGGCTCAACTTCAATCACGGGCTGTTTTTGTGAAAGGGAAGCACTATTGTTTGTGCTTTTAATGATTCGACTTGAATCAGATTAGATGTGCATTAGGCACCTAATGAACCTTCAGCAGAAGCACAAGATAAATCACCAGTTATTTGTTGTGTGATCCATATTCAGATTGTGATGCCTAGCAGCTCATGTAAAAGCTGTTCAGCAGTGAGAGGAAATGAGGTGCATGCGTTGATGTTAATGTGAGCTTAAGAACATTTAGGAACATTGGCTTTAAAAATGAATTAGCTGCTTCCTGCTGGGCCCCAAAAAAGGTTGAACGGGTCTGAAGGCAAATGGCAAAACTAAAAGTGACGGTATAGTTTTACAGATCATTATCTTTATTATCTTTATTATTAGCAGATGCCACTCTGCTTGTACAATTATTTATTTATTTATTTTTAGCTTTCAATACATTTCTGGGCCGGTTTTGTTAAATTTTGTTTCTATTATTTACATTGTTGGTCTACAGATGAGGAATTATACTGAGAAGCTCAAAAGTTATTATTCAGGGAGGAAATTGATCATAGAAGGAACGGAAATTGTTGTGTATGTACTCTAAATACATGTATTTTGCAGCTTATTCAATACATAGCTTTACTTCAATAATGTTTGCAGCTACATATTTTACACATAGTTTGATCAGTTCATAAAATAATGCAGATACTATTTAACACTGTTAAAAATATTCTTTACGCATCAGTGCAACAACCATAATGATGTCGTATATATCTGAATAGGAAGTTTATTTGTTAACCTTTATACTGTGTTATTGGCCTTTTTAAAAAGTGAGTGAACACTTTGAGGTTCTAAGTATTTCTTTACGGTTCTTTCCAGCTCCACATGTAACCCACACAGCTGAAAACAATGTATGCAGGGAAATTTTGAAAGTATTATAAATGTAGGAAGTCATTGGTTGCAGTACAAGCCGC
>NW_027176103.1:0-12500 GCF_023055335.1 Clinocottus analis
CACACAGTGAGCCGCACTGTGCTCAGGAGGGGCAAAGGGTCAAATTGGAGGAGCGGCACCCAAGTAGTGGGACTAATGATACCGTCATTCTAACTCTAGGGCAAGTACTCGCCATCTGGGCAGTAGCGAGAGTAGTGAGGAAATGTGTGTGTGTGTGTGTGTGTGTGTGTTTGTGTGGGGTCCGGCTCCACAATCGGTAGGAGTGGTCCATGTTTGTGGTCTGCAGGATCAGACAGGAGCTTAGCTTCAAACGCTTTTATGTTTGATGTTTGTATTGTTTTTATACTATTATTTGGTCGCTCACGTGCACAGGACATGCACTTAAGCAGCAGTCTCCAACCTATTTTGCGTCACGAACCGGTTTCGTGTCAGACAATATTTTTACAGACTGGCCTTCACGGTGTGGGCAATAAAAATGACGTAATAAAAATGACGTAATAAAAATGACGTAATAAAATGATACGACCGGAATGAAGCAATAATAAAGTGCATAAATATACATCTTACCATTACGTCAAATTAGTGGGAGCCCTGAACTGGTTTCTCTGCAAAGAGACGGGTCAGGGTGATTGGAGACACTTGACATGTGTACTTTATATCCGGTCTACTTCGTACCTTACACCTTTATGTCCAGTCTACTCCGTAACTTAGACCTTTATATCCAATCTACTGCTTAACTTAGACCTTTATGTCCGGTCTACTGCTTATCTTAAATCCCGCTTAACAAAGACAGGATGTTTGAAATAGAAGCAGAGTTTTCATGCTTTTTTTGGCGATCTCAGGATAATCTTCCTTGATTTTAGACCAAAATACTGGCAGAGTTGAAGCAGACTTTGAAGTTTTGTTTTTAGGGTAAAGTATGCTAAGAGGCTCAGACGCACAGATGGATGTATTTGGTCCTTCTTCAAAATAAAAAAATTTTAAATTTTTTTTTCTTTTAAACATTTTGAAAAATTAATTTATTCTTTCTGTGCGACCCGGTACAAACCGACCCGGGGCTTAGGGTCCGCTGCACTAAAGGCATTATGCCACACATTTGTTTGCTACTTTATTATGTTCAGAATGTTAAATACTGCTGATTCAATGCACTGATCCCATATGGAGAACCTTCGAGTGAATGCTGTATTTAGAAGATTTTCATCATTTTACCGGCAGCATGTATGGAGAGGGGTTTGTGAAAACAGCATTTTCACACAAAAAAAAGTCTACTTCAACCACAATTTTAATGTTTAGATTTGAATACATAAGGAACACCACTGGGAAACTAATATTAAAAAAACTCAAAGAAAAACAAATAAATTGGTGGTAGAGGTGTGACTGTGAAAGTGAATCTTGTCGATGGGTGTGTCCATTGCCGAACACTTTACGAAGTACACTGCAATACAGCGCACTACAATACAGTGCACTAACATCTATAGTGCACTCCGTCGCTGATAAGTGTTGTATCAAATGGAAAACTTACGTTAACCACTTGGCGGAAATGACGTACGAAAATCTGTTTTCGGCACTCGCGAAATTAAGCCGGAAGTGACGTACGCAAACCTGTTTGCGATAAAGGCGAAACTGAAACTGACAAAATGAACCCACTTCTTACCCTGTTTTTGTCTTTTGTTTACCCCTTTCTCCACACTATGTGGAAACTGCGACACCTCCACATTCGCGGCAGGAACATATAAAAAAATTAATGAAAAGCTGGCGAAAGGGCTCCTCCTCTTCTGCTACGTAGCCAAGATGGCGCCCGTTTAGGGCGAGTAGTGTCCATCGTCCACTGCATTTTTTTTACCGTTTGCAGTGCGCCATCCAGGTACCTTTAGTGCACGGAATTCTGCTGGTTTTGTTCGTGTAGCGCCCTAAGCACTGAAAATCAATGCTCAAAGTGCTCAAGTGTCCGGCAGTAGACACACTGTATACGTCACACTCCCTGCAACCCTGCACAGGCAAGCATGAGGATTTTTCTGGTTCTCTAATTCAATTTATTTATTCATTGTCTCAGTGGTGATTCTCATCTGATTGGGTTATATATTAGTTTCAGAACTCCTGTCTGCAAACAGACATGTTCCCCATGTGAATCAATAATCATGTGTGAACATGGTTCTGGGAATACGCTGCTGCTTGGTTCATTTATTTGTGGCCTAACTGTGAAGATGTTTGTTGACACTTAGTGAAACCTGCTCAGTGCTGTTAATGTGGCACGTTACCTTTCCCTGGATGCGTTCGATCTGGACGTTCTGCGTGTCGATCTCATTGCCCATGTCCAGGGCCATGCTCTTCAGGTTCCCGATGATGCTGCCGACGTGAGACAGGTTCTCCTCCATCTCATTCTCCCGGGCATCATTAGTCACCCTGAGACAGAGCAGAGTAACAAGTGTCTGTGTTTGTGTGTGTGTGTGTGTGTGTGTGTGTGTGTGTGTGTGTGTGTGTGTGTGTGTGTGTGTGTGTGTGTGTGTGTGTGTGTGTGTGTGTGTGTGATTATGTCTTGTGTTTCACAGCTGTCTGTACGATTCATGACCGGTGGTATTACATTACACAGCTGCCTCTCCTAACACAACAGACAAGCGGCCTACAATAACTGTTCATTAAATGTTCTTTCTCTCTCTCTTTCTCTCTCCCTCTCTCTATCTTCTCTACCTCCGTATGTGTCCTCCGCTCATGATCATTTGCTCCCTCTCATCAACGACTCGAGACGACGGCGGCTGATTGGACACAACGCCATCCTGACCGGATCCTCCGCCCCAGACTGCCTTATACGCCCCGCTCTCCTCAAAGGCCTTCAGCCTGAGAGAGAGAGAGAGAGAGAGAGAGAGAGAGAGAGAGAGAGAGAGAGAGAGAGAGAGACTCAGTTGTTAAATGTGATATACAAGAACCACACTGCACCCATCCTGGTCTTACAGCTGCAGTACAGGCTTTATTGTTTCATTGTTGTTTCATTCATTACGAGCTTCAGTGAAAGGTGTCTGTTAGATAATCCATGCTTGTAACCTCTCCAGTGTGGGTGCACCATGTGATCCATTTGTACAGGAGAGACGACAAACATGTTGTAAGCTGGTATCCAAACAGCTGAAAATCAATAAAGCAGGAAGCATGCAGGCAACAAAAGAAAGCGAAAGCAGGAATAAAAGGTGGGCTGGAAAAATCTGACACCACCTACTTATCACAGGAGCAGAGGCCACAGCACTTGCCCAGGTCAGTCAGGTTTTTCTCTGCCTCCTTCATATCAGAGTTGATCTGATCCAAGCCCTCCTCTATACGCTCCAACTGCTCTATGAGGGGAGAGGGAGGGTGCAGAGGAGGCAGGAGGAGAGGAGAAAAAGGCCGGACAAAGTTGGACACGGGGGAGTGGAAGGAGAAAGAGTGAAAAGACAATGAGAGAGGCGATGGTGGAGGGGAGTGGCAAAATCACAAACTATTTCCTTAAAGCTGAAATGAAAAGAAAAAAAAACGATACACGTAAAACTAAGAAATCAACAGACAAATCATGAATAGCGTCACTCTGCACAAACAGAGACATGCGAGGCCGAGCTGTTTGCTCTGACCTCAGTAACCAGTTCCATCATGTTTTACAACTCAGTAAACGGCATTGAAAAGCAGTAATGTTTCTAAAGATTGTTCATTAAATAGTGAACCAGTTAGAATATAGAATATAGAAAAGTCTAAAGACGTCATGGAGAAATAACTGTGAGCACAACATTTTGACAAAAGATGGCTTGAATGGATGGAGGTGTAAATTGATGTTCTTATTGTGGAACTAAATTCCAAATAAAAAACCTTACTCAAGCTAATTTAATGGAACTGGGCACAATTATGTTTATTTTTTAGGCCACCAGTTAGGTAGAGGTGCGGTCCCCGGAAACCAAGACCTCCATCCTGATTGGCCAGATACACACACTACAGCATTGGGCCACGTCTGTCAGCCTCTCTCATGTCTCTGTTGATGGAGTCCATGCCTTCCTCAATATTCTCTAACTGCTTTGTGAGGAACGGGACTTGTGCAACATGGAGATGTTACAGAGTGTTCAAAGGTTTTCATACAACATGTGAACTAACTTAAAGGTCTCATGAATTATTTGTTGGACTGACTGGAAAAATGTGAGTGAACAAGGCTTAACAACGGAGAATTTAAAGAGGGACCAAACAGAACTGATTACCTCCTTGTTCATCCAGCATAACCACAGCTCGGATCCCAGCGTCTTTACTCTGCAGGAGGATTACATGAAAACCACAGATAGAGAATATACGATTGCCATGTGGTAATGCCGCCTTGTCTCAGACGTTCAGGTGTCCTTGAATGCAACACCAGTCAGACTATTAAAAAACACACTCGTGAATGTTGTAAATTGTCAATCTGCAGCAAGTTTAAAGTGACTCCTTTGATGACAGTATTTATTTTTAAAGGTATTTGGGCTTTCTATACATGTACGTCTGACCATAATGTAGTCTTTACTGCTGAGCCATTTCAGTTCTCCCTGTTGCTTTCCACGTGTGAAAGCCCAAAATGACTTTCCAGCTGCTTAAAGTCAATCACATCAAGATGACTTGTCTAAAGACGTCTCTGTACAGTAAACACAGAAGACTTGTGTAAAGAGGCTACCAGACATGATAGTAATGTATTCACATGTATAAAGATATATGTGTGTGTGTGTGTGTGTGTGTGTGTGTGTGTGTGTACCTCCTCAACCAGCTGCATCATCCGCCGTGTGCTCTCCAGGGACTGAAAGACATACAAAATTGAAGCTTCAACATACAGTAAACTGTCAAACATGGACTATTTGTTCACGGGAAAGCATATAATTCAGCTTGTATTCAGGTTTGTATATCAAATATTTTTCAATGTGAATACCAGCGAGAACTGACGTTATAATTATACTGTATTTGTATATACAGTATATATACATAAATATATATATATATATATTTATATATATATATATATATATATATATATATATTTATATATATATATATATATATATACATATATATATATACATATTTGTTTTTTTGTTTGTTCGTATAATGTTTGTACATCATCATTATATCAACTGCTATTTTGACCTAAACCATAAGAAAGTCAACACAGAGCAGGGTTAATATACTGTACTCTACTCTCACACTCAAAATCCTCTCCAGCCTTCAGTCTTTCCACCCCTTGCTGTGTGTGTGTGTGTGTATTGTGTAAATATCATATCAATCCCCGGGGTCTTCCCCACCGAGGGAATGACTAAATGACAAATTGCGCTGACCTGCTGTAACCTCTAAACCCCGTGGGGTGTATCAGTGTTTAGCCACACCCACACAGAGTGGATGCCTGATGTCTACCCTGCAGAAGGTGGCACTGGGAGACCAATTGTCTCTATGGCAACCAGGTGACTCCCCTTAGAGCAGAGAACAGGTTGAGAGACATCAGCCTATTTTTAGATTCCATAAAGTAAATGTCCAGCAAACCAACTCTCATCAGCAATATATAAAAAACATATACAAAAATAGTGTCTATACTATATGTGTGGAAACTGAAAAGTGGCCAGATACAGACATGTATTTGGTGGGGAAACTCCATCGGGTAACGTTACACCAGCTAGAAATCAGGAGCAAACAAGTCACCAGCTGCTTCAGTTACTTGATCTGTGTAATTATGAACATCAAACACCGAGACTGAGAAATGGGCGCTTCCGCAGCTGTTGAGAACCCAAACAGAACATATATATATATACACATACATATTTTTATATATATATATATATATATATATATATATATATATATATATATATATATATATGATCTGGCAATCCTTTAACAGTCTTAACTATTTGATCATGCATTAACTGCATGTTGTTGTTTTTTTTGCATTGGGAGGGTCTCAATATGGGCTTACCAGTCCGGCCCGCGTGAGGTCAATCAAACATGAAAAATAAATAAATAAGATAAACGCCATAACTGCAATCTCACCGACAGGCGGTGTTGACGAATTGAGCCTGATGTGAAAGCACGTATTGTTAAGTAGCTTCTGTTCTCAACAAGCATCGAGTGCTGCAACAAGCAGCTTCGCCCAACAGACAGGCATTCTACTATACTACTATCCCGGCAGGCTCCTTGTCCAGATTGACAGGTAATCGCGCATGCGCAAACCTCCTGACCCCGCGGTCTGATGCACTATGGCAGAGCGCTTTAAGTCAGCATCACTTCTGGATCTTTATTCTTCTCTCAAAGAGGAGAACTTTCCTCACATCACAAGATGTTCAGTGCACTTTTTCAAGACAACACAGACTGGACTTTTCGCACTGAGGAAGAAAAACTGAACTTAAAACATGAAAAGCACTTATTGCTTTTGTATAAAGTGAATCAATTGCTGGTCTTTAACATACATTTTTAAGGTAAGCAACAGACTGAACATGGACCAAAGAAGGAGTGGTTTGTCCCACACAGGGGCCCTTACTACTGAACAGTACCTGTTCAGAAAAAAAAGAAAAAAGATTTATATACTATATATATATGTACTATATACTATATATATATATATATATATATATATATATATATATATATATATATATATATATATATATATATATATATACTGTATGTATGTTAATTTGCTGTTGCTCCAGAGTGCTGTTATATTGTTCTGATAACATTACTTTAAAATAAAAGTGTGCAATACACTAGTTTTTACTTCATTATTAAAATTGGCGCAGAATGATATATATTGTGATTAATTGTGATTAATCACAATCAGAGTGCCATAACTGCATTCCCTCGGTGGGGAAGACCCCGGGGATTGATATGATATTTACACAATACACACACACACACACACACACACACACACACACACACACACACACACACACAGCAAGGGGTGGAAAGACTGAAGGCTGGAGAGGATTTTTCCACGTGATTGTGATTAATCACAATATATATATATATATATATATATATATATATATATATATATATATATATATATATATATATATATATATATACATTGTGAAAAGATGATGTGCGTGAGACTCTATAAACAATTTGTCAGTAGCTCCGGACGAAAGACTGACTAAAGCACTTTGAGGAAACAAAACTGTTCTGATGAACTTTGATGGATTAAAAACAAGGGTTGTAGGTTATCAGAGGAAAACAAGGACAACTCCCAGACCGAACAACACCGCAATAGCGACCTGTCAATGACAAGGTAGCCACGCCCTAAACCTAACCCTGCTTTAAGACTATGTCGCTCTAAATAGGAACATTTATGAAGAAACGATTAGTTGGTGGATAAAAAAATTAATGAAGAAAAACTTTCATGAGATTTGCTGCTTTTCTCCCTTTTTGTGATTGTAAAATGTATGATTTCGACTGTTATAAAATAAATTATAAAATACTTGAAAATGTCACCTCAAGGTCTGGGAAGACTTTTTTCTGATTATTGACAGATTATTTCATCATGAAAATAGTCTTCTCAATAAAGTAATTTTCAGTTGCAGCCCTTGGTTTCAATACTCTCCTGTGTAAAAAAACAGATTTGAGAGCAGAGTATGATGTCACTGGGGAGTGGGCGTGTTCACTATCTCAGGGCTGAAAAATAAACCTACCCATCTACATTTTGGAAAACAGAGTTAGCTGCCAATGTTTTGGTCAAATCTTTTGACAAAGCCATTCTAAAACCACAAGATGAACCAGTTTGGTTTGACATGGATAATAACTTAACTGTAATTTAAAGGGTTTGCTGAGGGAAAAGACAAATGAGCTTAATCCACCAGCTTCCTATTTAATGAGGGAAAGAAAGCATCAATTAAATCTGGTTGCAGGGAGCCAATCAATCACAAAAGAAGGTGGTTCTACAGCACCGTAGTTCAATGATCAATTTTTGTTAGAAGCTCCTCCCATCACTTGCACATGACTTTAACCTCTGCCCATTTCCCAAGTCCTTTAAACATTGAAAATATGCACCGAGTGAAATTAAATCTGTGGCTTTTTTTTGCAGCAACTTTGGTCCAACACAATTGCATTTGAAAAGCTTGTTGCTATGTTACTTTCTCATACTTTCATCTTTCTAAATCAGGAGTCCATCTTGTAAAAGTGTGTTTTCAATATTCAATAAAGCAATTGCTTATAATGAAGGGAAGCATTCAAGATGTTCTCGAATAATAACCATTCCTTACCTCATCCGTGACCTGATTTGCTCTCCTATGCAGCTTCTGCTGCTCTGTCAGTATGGGCGGGTCTGATGCCATGTTGGGTGTCCGTACGTCCGTGTGTGTGTGTGTGTGTGTGTGTGTGTGTGTGTGTGTGTGTGTGTGTGTGTGAGTGTGTGTGTGTGTGTGTGTGTGTGTGTGTGTGTGTGTGTGTGTTCAGTCCGAGGTGATCAGATTAGGCAGCAGCATCAGGTGGTTTTGGCACCTGGAGAGCAGAGTGACACCAAGATTATTTATAATGACCGACAGTCAACAGTATCGACCAGAGAGATGAGCTTACAATGTGCATCTATTACACAAACACCCACAGGACAAAGCAAGACAAAATACAACAAGGCACAAAACAAAACAAAACAAGGCACATAACAAACACGAAGAGCAAAAACAAAAAAGGCACATATAGGCAGCTCAGGTAGATATCTACATGAAAACAGTTCATTTAGATATTCTTTATTTCTTTTCTTTTTTTAATTGATCATGTGAACCTGCGTCCAAATTTCTTTTTCTCATTTGAAAGCTTATAGATTGGTTTTCCTGTATACTCGCAGCACATCGCTAAAGGCGGCACTTTCACAACCAGAAGGATTCCAGTATCCCGGGTTCTTGCATTTTCGGAAGGAATTTTCATTATATTAAACAGGTTTCAACAAAATACACTACTTAGTGTAAAGATAAGTCACAATTCTCTAGCTCAGACTCTATTGAGTATTGATTTTTCCTGTAATTAAAACCTTATAAACCCTAATTCTTCCTCAGAAGGTCTTTTTCACTCTCAAAGTCCACGTAATCCCATTAATCAATATCGGAACCACTGAAGTTTCCAGGAAGAAAGTTAGGACATTTTTTAGAAAAATGTCTGGGGCTTAACTGGGTTAAAGAAGTTTGAACAAAAATAATGTTCAATACATTACATTTCCATATAATGGAAATTAATCTTGCGATATCATTATTATTGAGGAATCTTCCCTTGTGATTTTAGTAATTGGGATGAATACATATGACTTACTTACTCTTAAGATCATTGAATAAATACAATGGGATCTTTAGAAAACAAGCTTTATATGTGGGATCACAAACTTATTGGTGACTCAGGTATTACTTCCTAAAATTAAAAATTAATACCATTTATCGCTCTTGTGAGTAGTTACCATAGCGGCAGGGTGACAATGTCAATCACCATAGGCTCCAGGAGCTGACAATGCCAGTTAGTTAGATAGCTAGGAGCCCATTCATTTTACCCGGTAAAGGTGACTCTGACCACCTCGATCCATCTTCATTCAAAACGAAAAGCCACTACATTTATGTTTGAAGCTATTTTCCAACTCTGACTCACGATTTTAAAGCTCCTGTCTGTTTTCAGAGATCTCTTGAAACTGGGTATCTGCAAGATCCTTTCACTTGCTGGTAGAGTTCAACAACATTTTCAGGATGAAACAAACTTCTAGTTTTGAACTCATGACTTAAATTATCCAGATCCAGTAAAACCAGATTCCTCCTATCAGATAGAGTTGACTTGGAAGTGTTTAATTGCCTGTTTGTACTTATGTTGCAAATGAATAATCCTGCAAGGACACTCCTCATTTCCCTGACTTGTCCAGGAATAATTCATGACTTTGAGTTGCTTTTTTGTTTACAGCCTTGTAAATAATGAATTATTAACTGTACGGTTGGCTCCCAAACCTACACAGTGTAAAAGATGAATCCCTCCTCTCTAAACAGAAGATCAGACGTCCTCACAATGTGGGCGTCCAACCAGGTGTTGGGTCCTTACAGTATCATAAAAACAGAGCCCCGTGCACACTGCAGCTCCTCCGCACACCCTCCTTTCTTTTCAGACAATGTGGTATCAGGCTGGAGCCTCGTAATTAGACCAAACCGCTAATCACCACCTGCCGCAATAAAGAAGGGAAGGAGGGGCAGCGGCGAAGGAGAGAAAAGAAGAAAGACACCTGATGTTCTTTGGTGCAAACTGGAATCACACATAAACAGAGATGGGATTGTAACCAAAACATATATGGATTGTGTTCTGGTACTGATTAATCATTTTGTCTAAAAAAGTGTACAAAGCAATGAGACCTGTACATCTCCGATAGCAACTCTAATGCCTAAAGTTATTCCATTAATATCATGAATAAACAAACAAATATTGGTATTTTTCTGGCTGACAGTTAACTGACTAATCATGTAATCAAAGTGTATTCAATCTGTATACAACATGCTTTCTAAAAAACAACATCCAGATTTACCTTTGCCCTTGTGCAGATTTTTACAGATTCGAACATAAGTTTTGCATGTATGTGAATAACAGCAGCAACAACAAGTGAAATTCAGCAATAAGCCAGGACTGATTATGATCGGCTCAAACAGTCATCTTCACCAGATGAGATCACAGTGAGTTGCAGCAAAAGTTAGTCTTTTTATAACAGTCAAAGCTTTCTTAGTGTGGCACAATCCACCGAAATGTAATCATATGAGCATCCGACCAATGAGACGACAGCTGTCTTTGAAAAGAGTTAATTTTCCAAAAGTGTCAGTTAAAATCTCACACCGTCTGATTGGGCAGTACGTCACTGAGTCAACAGTCGGAGGGCTCGACCTCTTTGAGAATCGGCCGATGGTAAACAGTGAGGACTTCCTGCCACCTGCTGTCCCATGTGACGTCACCCGCACGCTACACACTGCTCTGCCTGCCCTTGCTGCCGACACGGCGCCATACTGCTCATCATGTGTCAAGAACTCTCCAACAGTTTACTCCCAGGCCAAGCCTCTATAACTGGAAGTTGGCCAAACTACGGCCAGCGGGCCAACAGTGGTCCTCTGCCCTTTTCAAAAGATGAATTAAAAATGAACTAGAACATGGCTTGAGCATATTTCTAATGAGTTGTGCTGTCTTGCACATTGACCATCACCATACTGCTCCATCTTCATGCAAGGCTTACATATTTACATATTACCCCTGCATTACAATATTTTAAGCAGATCACAGTGGCATCTTCTTCCTCTTTTATCTTTACTTATTCACACATGACATCATACTATTTTAATTGGGCGCCTTTATGTCATCATTATTTTTAACCTAAGATTTAAGAGCAGCAGATGCAGAAATACTTTAAATTCATGGGCACACATAAGGTCTGGGGGGAACACGAAGAAATGACTGTTACAGTTCATGTTTAGTAAATAATTGACAGAAAATACCTTTTCTATGACACATGGTTTTCTGGTTTAGAAACTAATTTTGTCTGGCAGTGTAACTAGTAGAAAACTACACATTTACTGTTGTTTGCCACGTGAAATCTTCTCCTGTATTGGGCTTACAGTCAAATCTAATATCTGCATTTTAATTTCCTACAAATTCGAAGGGAAATACACCGCACTTCCTCTTGTTCATTCTTCAATAGCGATATGGCCAGATACACAGAATGAAAGGCAAAAACGGTAATGACTGATGGGAGCTGATGTTCGGCATCAGGTGGTATGGATCTTTTAAAAAGAAAAGGAACAATACCCGAATTCTTTAGAACTTCGTGTAACACGACCACCACTATTCACAACGGGAGACCGCAGCTTTTAGACTGTGCTATGTTAATTAATGTATGCTGATTGGTTAATTAACTACTCCGGTTTGCCTTCGCTTAGAATGACATAAGAGTTATCTATACAGGAATGAAATGGTGTGGACTTCAGGTCGTTCCGGTTTAAATCCTCAAACTACATTTCAACGCCTCGCTGCGAATTTACATCGAGTTGAAGTGAACTGAAACGACAGCAGGCAGTGTTACGATATCTTCAAATACATAAACATAGAAATATGTTTATCTGTTCTCTGAGTAAAGTCTGCTCAGATGGAAACATCCTCCCTCCTACCTTTCATAAGCTCTCCTTTGGATTCTCTCGTGACTTTTTGTCCAGTTTGTCCGAATTAAAACATCCGTAGAAACCTGTTGCTGTTGTTTCCCCTCCTCAGCATCCCCTCTCCTCTGCGCCGCCCCCCTCCTCCTCACCGGCCGGCCCCGCCTCTCACCAAACACACCTCTTTAAAGTGGGATATTGTTGGGGAACTAAAAAGGTAGGCGCTGCATCAAAATGATATTAAAGAGTATTATAAGTGGTATTAAACATGAGCATAGCATATAATAATAGAGGGACAATAAACGCAATACTAACATATACACACTATTGGCTCCTTCAGAGCTGTAAGATGTTTCCTCTTTGAGCAACAGATGGGAAATTAACCTATATATAATGTAAGATGACGTTTTCGTCTTTATATGTGTTCTGCCCCATTTTCTTGTATTGCATTCGAGACGC
>NW_027176104.1:0-15202 GCF_023055335.1 Clinocottus analis
AAATTTCAACTCGCGAGTCGACACCTCGCGAGTTGATCAGAGTTCGCCCCGTGACCATCAAGTTGTTCGTGCTGCTTCAACGTGTCCAATGTGCTGCACGCTTTGCATGTAAGCTTGGCGTGCATTGAAACCTTGACGCGTACGGTGTGAACACACCATTATTAGACTACTTTGTCATCTTTGTGGTAAATCATCTGATCCTGACCTGAGAGTCTCCAGTGTACAGTGTGGACTCTCCAGTCCAGCAGAGAGAAGCTTCACTCCTGAATCCTGCAGCTTGTTGACGCTGAGATCCAGTTCTCTCAGACTGGAGGGGTTTGACTTCAGAGCTGATCCCAGAGAAGAACAGCCTTCCTCTGTGATCTCACACCATGACAGCCTGCAAACACACAAAACAACACACAGAGTTTATTATATTGATACACAATGAATCATTATTTTCATCATCAACATGAGTGGCTTTCATTTTGGTTTCTTCTTCTTTTGTAAACAGACATTTAGTTAAAATCATGCCACTGTAAACACATTTAAATCCTGATTCCAGTGAAACCAGTTCTTCCAGTGCAGTAGAAGCTCTAACAAACTAAAAGCAGGACTTAAAGCGTCCTGGTTCCCTGAAAGCAGGAGGGCCAAAGGATGTTCATGTTGGTTGAACAAGACCTCCAACACTTTGACCCCAGCAGGATAGTGGCCAGTTCAGCATTCAGTTCACAGCATTATGTCGTAAAGCATATCACAGAGACACTAGTAGACATTGTTCTCCACAGCAACATGTTGGGAACAGCAGCATGAACTGGGATGCAGTAGATGACTTCAGAGCACTTCAGACTTCAGAGCTGAGAGAAGAACAGCTGACCTCTGTCAAGCTGCAGGAACTCAATCTGCATCAAGAAGAAATATGAAGAGAAACAATCTGTTCATAATCCATCAGATGTGTCATGTTGTAAATGTGGAACTCCACTTCACAAGGTTTCCTGCAGCTGGCAGCAGACGTGTAGAAGCAGCTCACGGAGGAGAGTTCATGACTTGTTTCAATATCATATTAACGTTGAGGACAAACTCATCACAGCAAATGTTCACATGAACCTGGAGCACAACAGGTTGTTAAAGATGTGAAATGATGATGCTTTCTATAACTTTTAGACTTCTGTTACTAAATGTATTGATCAGTATTGATCCAGATTATTCAGAGCAGATCAAAACATGTGAACAAGTTATTTAAAAATGCCAAATGCTCTTAAAAAAATGATGAAATATTGGATTAAAAATGAATAAAGGTTTGGTTCTTAACATGTAATTAAATTACACTTTTTATGATGAATATTGACTTCAGTGTGTAGAATTCATAGTATTTAAAATATTTATCAAATTTAGTACATACATAGTATTCTCATCAATACTCTTTGAATCTTTTTGTTTCTCTTTGAGTGACATTTTGTAGATAAAGAACAGGGCCCTGACATTTTGGGCCCTGACACTTTGGGCCCCTGGGTCTGGGCCCTTTAGTCCTGTTCAGTAATCCATCCAACAGCATGAAGCCAGACAAGTTGTACATGTCATGATTGTAGAGGACGACATGCAGACAACGAGGCAGCTGATGTGAAGTGGAACATATTACCAGAACATGTAACACTTCACTGATCAATACGTAGATAAATCAATAGAGTTATTGATGAAACATGAAGGTGCTACACTAGCAGCAGACAGTGAACCCACCTCAGAGTCTCCAGTCTACAATGTGGACTCTCCAGAAAACCACTCAGCAGCTCCACTCCTGAATCCTGCAGCTTGTTGTCACTCAGATCCAGTTCTCTCAGACTGGAGGGGTTTGACTTCAGAGCTGATCCCAGAGAAGAACAGCCTTCCTCTGTGATCTCACACCATAACAGCCTGCAGACACACAAAACAACACACAGAGTTTATTATATTGATACACAATGAATCATTATTTTCATCATCAACATGAGTGGCTTTCATTTTGGTTTCTTCTTCTTTGGTAAACCGACATTTAGTTAAAATCATGTCACTGTAAACACATTTAAATCCTGATTCCAGTGAATTGAGTTCTTCCAGTCCAGTAGAAGCTAAAGGTCATTTTCTCGATTTTACATAATTTCTTAAATTCACCTTTTAAAGGCACTTGCATATGTGGTACATATTCAGTTAAATCTAACAATCTCAGCTCTCTATATAATGAGGCACCATTGCCATGAGGCAAAAGTGTAAAGAGAAAATATGACTAAGGCTGAAAAATGTAATCTTGATATTTGAAGTTCTTCACATCTCTTGTGAAAACACAACTTTACTCAGGTGGTCGAATGGTTTCGGTGATGGAAATTGGTTTCCCAAAAGGTCTTAGGTTCTCAAAAGCAGGAAAATATATTAATAAAATGGTAGATACATGTAAATAAATGTCTAAAAACAAATGTTGTATTGTCGTTTTTGAGTAGTAATGTGGTCTGTCACTACTTTCATCAACATGAGAGGGACTGAGATACAATGAGACTGAGGAATGACTTCATACTACAGACCGAGCTTCATGATGTGTATTCAAATGAAAAAATAATAATACAATAGTTTGTTTACAAACTAAATATGTAGTATATATTTGAGTCAAAATATGTACTATAGAAAAACAAACTATTTACTGTTTCCACAATGTGCATGTTTTAGTTTCATTTTACAAGAACAGTTAAAAGAACAGGAACAACATATGTACTCTGTATGTATGTGTGTACTCTGTGTACATGTGTGTACTATGTACTCTGTATACATGTGTGTACTTTGTACTCTGTATACATGTGTGTACTCTGTACTCTGTATATATGTGTGTACTCTGTACTCTGTATACATGTGTGCACTATGTAAACTGTATATATGTGCGTACTATGTACTCTGTATGTATATGTGTACTCTGTATATATGTGCGTACTATGTACTCTGTATGTATATGTGTACTCTGTATACATGTGCGTACTATGTACTGTTTACCAGCACAACGTCGCGTGAGGCCTCACAGAGTAAAACTGAACAGATGAGCGGAGCAGAGGCTTTGTGTGTTTTTTAGAACATTCAAGAAAACACTGTTTTTTTTTCTTAGGTGGTAGTGTGTTGTCTATCTGAATAAAAACCAGTGGATCTTTGCAGCATTGGTGGATGGGTCGGTCTTTAGGGATTTCCTGAGTTTTGGTAGTTTCACACAAAATGTCGACGGACACCTGAATTGACAAATTACGGTGACAGGCGGAGCTCGACATAGAGGCCAGCAGCTCTGTCAGCTCCTGTGAGCCACGTTAGACCACAAGGAGGACGGGGCCGGAAACTGCAGAACCTCGCGGATCTAACAGTAGCGGATTATTTTTTCTGCGCCGTTTTTTCCAGAAGATATGAATATTTAAAAAATGTAAACACTGAAAATTCACGGCCCCACTGAGGTCGATTTTAGGGGGTTAATGCGTCCTGGTTCCCTGAAAGCAGGAGGGCCAAAGGATGTTCATGTTGGTTGAACAAGACCTCCAACACTTTGACCCCAGCAGGATAGTGGCCAGTTCAGCATTCAGTTCACAGCATTATGTCGTAAAGCATATCACAGAGACACTAGTAGACATTGTTCTCCACAGCAACATGTTGGGAACAGTAGCATGAACTGGGATGCAGTAGATGACTTCAGAGCACTTCAGACTTCAGAGCTGAGAGAAGAACAGCTGACCTCTGTCAAGCTGCAGGAACTCAATCTGCATCAAGAAGAAATATGAAGAGAAACAATCTGTTCATAATCCATCAGATGTGTCATGTTGTAAATGTGGAACTCCACTTCACAAGGTTTCCTGCAGCTGGCAGCAGACGTGTAGAAGCAGCTCACGGAGGAGAGTTCATGACTTGTTTCAATATCATATTAACGTTGAGGACAAACTCATCACAGCAAATGTTCACATGAACCTGGAGCACAACAGGTTGTTAAAGATGTGAAATGATGATGCGTTCTACAACTTTTACACTTCTGTTACTAAATGTATTGATCAGTATTGATCCAGATTATTCAGAGCAGATCAAAACATGTGAAAAAGTTATTTAAAAATGCCAAATGCTCTTTAAAGAAATGATAAAATATTGGATTAAAAATTAATTAAAGGTTTGGTTCTTTACATGTAATTAAATTACACTTTTTATGATAAATATTGACTTCAGGGTATAGTATTCATAGTATTTATAATATTTATCAAATTTAGTATACATAGTATTCTCATCAATACTTTGAGTCTCTTTGTGTCTTTCTGAGTGACATTTTGTAGATAAAGAACAGGGTCCAATGACATTTTAGGCCCTGACACTTTGGGCCCCTGGGTCTGGGCCCTTTAGTCCTGTTCAGTAATCCATCCAACAGCATGAAGCCAGACAAGTTGTACATGTCATGATTGTAGAGGACGACATGCAGACAACGAGGCAGCTGATGTGAAGTGGAACATATTACCAGAACATGTAACACTTCACTGATCAATACGTAGATAAATCAATAGAGTTATTGATTAAACATGAAGGTGCTACACTAGCAGCAGACAGTGAACCCACCTCAGAGTCTCCAGTCTACAATGTGGACTCTCCAGAAAACCACTCAGCAGCTTCACTCCTGAATCCTGCAGCTTGTTGAAGCTCAGATCCAGTTCTCTCAGACTGGAGGGGTTTGACTTCAGAGCTGATACCAGAGAAGAACAGCCTTCCTCTGTGATCTCACAGCGTGACAGACTGCAAACACACAAAACAACACACAGAGTTTATTATATTGATACACAATGAATCATTATTTTCGTCATCAACATGAGTGGCTTTCATTTTGGTTTCTTCTTCTTTTGTAAACAGACATTTAGTTAAAATCATGTCACTGTAAACACATTTAAATCCTGATTCCAGTGAAACCAGTTCTTCCAGTGCAGTAGAAGCTCTAACAAACTAAAAGCAGGACTTAAAGCGTCCTGGTTCCCTGAAAGCAGGAGGGCCAAAGGATGTTCATGATGGTTGAACAAGACCTCCAACACTTTGACCCCAGCAGGATAGTGGCCAGTTCAGCATTCAGTTCACAGCATTATGTCGTAAAGCATATCACAGAGACACTAGTAGACATTGTTCTCCACAGCAACATGTTGGGAACAGCAGCATGAACTGGGATGCAGTAGATGACTTCAGAGCACTTCAGACTTCAGAGCTGAGAGAAGAACAGCTGACCTCTGTCAAGCTGCAGGAACTCAATCTGCATCAAGAAGAAATATGAAGAGAAACAATCTGTTCATAATCCATCAGATGTGTCATGTTGTAAATGTGGAACTCCACTTCACAAGGTTTCCTGCAGCTGGCAGCAGACGTGTAGAAGCAGCTCACGGAGGAGAGTTCATGACTTGTTTCAATATCATATTAACGTTGAGGACAAACTCATCACAGCAAATGTTCACATGAACCTGGAGCACAACAGGTTGTTAAAGATGTGAAATGATGATGCTTTCTATAACTTTTAGACTTCTGTTACTAAATGTATTGATCAGTATTGATCCAGATTATTCAGAGCAGATCAAAACATGTGAACAAGTTATTTAAAAATGCCAAATGCTCTTAAAAAAATGATGAAATATTGGATTAAAAATGAATAAAGGTTTGGTTCTTAACATGTAATTAAATTACACTTTTTATGATGAATATTGACTTCAGTGTGTAGAATTCATAGTATTTAAAATATTTATCAAATTTAGTACATACATAGTATTCTCATCAATACTCTTTGAATCTTTTTGTTTCTCTTTGAGTGACATTTTGTAGATAAAGAACAGGGCCCTGACATTTTGGGCCCTGACACTTTGGGCCCCTGGGTCTGGGCCCTTTAGTCCTGTTCAGTAATCCATCCAACAGCATGAAGCCAGACAAGTTGTACATGTCATGATTGTAGAGGACGACATGCAGACAACGAGGCAGCTGATGTGAAGTGGAACATATTACCAGAACATGTAACACTTCACTGATCAATATGTAGATAAATCAATAGAGTTATTGATTAAACATGAAGGTGCTACACTAGCAGCAGACAGTGAACCCACCTCAGAGTCTCCAGTCTACAATGTGGACTCTCCAGAAAACCACTCAGCAGCTTCACTCCTGAATCCTGCAGCTTGTTGAAGCTCAGATCCAGTTCTCTCAGACTGGAGGGGTTTGACTTCAGAGCTGATACCAGAGAAGAACAGCCTTCCTCTGTGATCTCACAGCGTGACAGACTGCAAACACACAAAACAACACACAGAGTTTATTATATTGATACACAATGAATCATTATTTTCGTCATCAACATGAGTGGCTTTCATTTTGGTTTCTTCTTCTTTTGTAAACAGACATTTAGTTAAAATCATGTCACTGTAAACACATTTAAATCCTGATTCCAGTGAATTGAGTTCTTCCAGTGCAGTAGAAGCTAAAGGTCATTTTCTCAATTTTACATAATTTCTTAAATTCACCTTTTAAATGCAATTGCATATGTGTTACATACCCATCTGTTACATCTCATCTCTTTATATAATGAGGAACTATTGCCATAAGGCAAAAGTGTCAAGAGAAAATCCGACTAAAGCTGGAAAATGTAATCTTGATTTTTGAAATTCTTCATATCTCTTGTGAAAACATAACTTTACTCAGGTCCTCAGGATTTTAGGTTCTCAAAAGCAGTGAAATATATGAATAAAATGGTAGATACATGTAAATGTCAAAAAACACATTTGTATCATTGTTTTTTGAGTAGTAATGTGGTCTGTCACTACTTTCATCAACATGAGAGGGACTGAGATACGATGGGACCAGTGATGGCTGGTCAAGAGAGGGCACATATACATACATATATATATATATATATATATATATATATATAAATATATATATATATATAAATATATATATATATATATATATATATATATATATATATATATATATATATATACATATATATATATATATATATATATATATATATATATATATACATATATATATATATATATATATATATACATATATATATATATAAATTATAAAAATAAAAGTAGTAATTAATAATACAAATTGTCAATATTAGTATCTTGAGCTATGAAATATATCTGGTAATATTTATAAAAAAGGATATCTGCTCAAAAAATCTGCTTTTCCTGCTTGTCCTCTCTGCTCAGCTGCTCCAGTGCACGTCTCTGCTGCTCGCGCGCGTCGTGGGGCCAGATCAATTTGGCCCAAAAAACGCGGGTCTAAGAAGCAGTTCAGCCAATCACTGATCAAAGAAATAAATGAGAGACATGGATGGATAGATAATTTATCCAATCAGCGCCTTAAAAAAGACTTCCGGGAGGGCCAGCCCGAGGTTGGCCCCAGACTGCGCGCGCATCCAGGTCTCTCGCTCTCGTCAGGGCAGAAGACCACCGCCCACTTTAACAACATGACATGTCCACTTGGTTGCAGATCAGCCAAAAAGCGAGCTTGCTGGTGGATTATGACTTGCTTGCAATTACAAGAGTTTTTGTTTTCAAACTAAATATGTAGTATATATTTAAGTCAAAATATGTACTATAGAAAAACAAACTGTTTACTATGTTTCCACAAAATGCATGTTTTAGTTTCATTTTGACAAGAAAAGTAAAAAAAACAGGAAAAACATATGTACTCTGTATATATGTGTGTACTATGTACTCTGTATATATGTGTGGACTATGTACTCTGTATGTACATGTGTGTACTATGCACTCTGTATATATGTGTGTACTATGTACTCTGTAAATATCTGTACTATGTACTCTCTATACATGTGTGTACTATGTACTCTGTATACATGTGTGTACTATGTACTCTGTATACATGTGTGTACTATGTACTGTTTACCAGCAGAACGTCGCGTGAGGCCTCAAAGAGTAAAAGTGAACAGATGAGCGGAGCAGATGCTCTCTGTGTTTTTTAGTACATTCAAGAAAGCACTTTTTTTTGTTAGGTGGTAGTGTGTTGTCTATCCGAACAAAAACCAGTGGATCTTTGCAGCATTGGTGGATGGGTAGGTCTTTAGAGATTTCCTGAGTTTTGGTAGTTTCACACAAAATGTCGACGGACACCTGAATTGACAAATCACGGTGACAGGCGGAGCTCGACATAGAGGCCAGCAGCTCTGTCAGCTCCTGTGAGCCACGTTAGACCACAAGGAGGACGGGGCCGGAAACTGCAGAGTCTCGCGGATCTAACAGTAGCGGCCCTATTTTCGAGAAGATATTAATATTTAAAAAACGTAAACACTGAAAATACACAGCCCCATGTAGGTCGATCTTAGTGGGTTAAAGCGTCCTGGTTCCATGAAAGCAGGAGGGCCAAAGGATGTTCATGATGGTTGAACAAGACCTCCAACACTTTGACCCCAGCAGGATAGTGGCCAGTTCAGCATTCAGTTCACAGCATTATGTCCAAAAGCATATCACAGAGACACGAGTAGACATTGTTCTCCACAGCAACATGTTGGGAGCAGCAGCATGAACTCAGTATATCAGACACCTAGACCACTTCATCATCTTTGTGGTAAATCATCTGATCCTGACCTGAGAGTCTCCAGTGTACAGTGTGGACTCTCCAGTCCAGCAGAGAGAAGCTTCACTCCGGAATCCTGCAGCTTGTTGTTACTCAGGTTCAGCTGTTTCAGACTAGAGGACTGGGAGCTGAGGACTGAGGACAGAGCTCCACAGCTTCTCTTTGAGAGGTTACATCCACTCAGTCTAGGGAAGGAACAGGGATTAATACAAACAAAATGTTTAATTAAAGTAAAATATCAAACACTTGTAGTAATATCAATGTATCCATAATGTCTCCACCTACAGAGCTTTGTTGGAGGCTTTGACCACTAGCAGCAGCCTCAGAAGAGCCTCCTCTGAAGCAGAGTATTTCTTCAGGTCAAACACATCCAGATCTTCTCCTGATGACAGTAAGATGAAGACCAGAGCTGACCACTGAGCAGGAGACAGTGTATCTGTGGAGAGACGTTCTGACCTCAGGGACTGTTGGATCTCCTTCACGAGAGAACCATCATTCAGTTCATTCAGACAGTGGAACAGATTGATGCTTTTCTCTGGAGACACATCCTCACTGATCTTCTTCTTGATGAACTGGACTGTTTTCTGATTGGTCCGTGAGCTACTTCCTGTCTGTGTCAGCAGACCTCGGAGGAGTTTCTGATTGGTCTCCAGTGAAAGACCCAGGAGGAAACGGAGGAACAAGTCCAGGTGTCCATTGGGACACTGTAAGGCCTTGTCCACAGCACTCTGGTAGAGATGTATTGGATCCGATTTGTCTCTAAAGACTTTGGACCACAGAGAGGTTGTTTGTTCTTCTGCCAGCAGGTTGACACCAGAGTTGATGAAGGTCAGATGGACATGAAGAGCAGCCAGAAACTCCTGAACACTCAGATGGACGAAGCAGAACACCTTGTCCTGGTACAGTCCTTTCTCCTCTCTAAAGATCTGTGTGAACACTCCTGAGTACACTGAGGCTGCTCTGATATCGATGCCACACTCTGTCAGGTCGGATTCATAGAAGATCAGGTTCCCTTTCTGCAGCTGATCAAAAGCCAGTTTTCCCAGAGACTCGATCATCTTCCTGCTCTCTAGACTCCAGTGTGGATCTGTCTCAGCTCCTCCATCATACTTAACCTTCTTCACTTTGGACTGAACCACCAGGAAGTGGATGTACATCTCAGTCAGGGTCTTGGGCAGCTGTCCTCCCTCTGTGGTCTTCAAGACGACCTCCAGAACTGAAGCAGTGATCCAGCAGAAGACTGGGATGTGGCACATGATGTGGAGGCTTCGTGAGGTCTCAATGTGGGAGATGATCCCGCTGGCCTGCTTCTCATCTCTGAACCTCTTCATGAAGTAGTCCTTCTTCTGTGGGTCAGTGAACCCTCTGACCTCTGTCACCAGGTCAACACAGTCAGGAGGGATCTGATTGGCTGCTGCAGGTCGTGTGGTTATCCAGAGGCGAGCAGAGGGAAGCAGCTTCCCCCTGATGAGGTTTGTCAGCAGCACATCCACTGAGGTGGACTCTGTGACGTCAGTCAGGACCTCATTGTTGTGGAAGTCCAGAGGAAGTCGACACTCATCCAGACCGTCAAAGATGAACACAACCGGGAACTCTTCAAACCTGCAGATTCCTGCTTCTTTGGTTTCAGAGAAGAAGTGATGGACAAGTTCCACCAAGCTGAACTTCTTCTCTTTCAGCACATTCAGCTCTCTGAACGTGAATGGAAACATGAACTGGATGTCCTGGTTGGCTTTGTCTTCAGCCCAGTCCAGAGTGAACTTCTGTGTTAGGACTGTTTTCCCGATGCCAGCCACTCCCTTTGTCATCACTGTTCTGATTGGTTCCTCTCCTCCAGGTGAGGCTTTAAAGAAGTCTTCTTGTCTGATGGTGGTTTCTGGTCTGTGTGGTTTCCTGGATGCTCTTTCAATCTGTCTGACCTCATGTTCATTGTTGACCTCTGCAGTCCCTCCCTCTGTGATGTAGAGCTCTGTGTAGATCTGGTTCAGAAGGGTTGGGTTTCCTGCTTTAGCGATCCCCTCAAACACACACTGGAACTTCTTCTTCAGGTTAGATTTGAGTTTATGCTGACAAACTGCAGCAGGAAGTCCTGAATGAACACACAACAGAAGAAGATCAATGAGTCAAAGAATACATTTCAACATGTCATTTCCTCAAAGAATGAGTCTATGAATATATTCTGGTCCATCTCTTGAGACATTAGTAAACGTCTCATTCATCCAGCATGTTAAATCTTTAGAGAAATCCTCTTACTGCTCTGCAGACAGTCAGCCAGCTCCTCCTGCTTCATGCTCCTCAGGAAGTGCAGTGAGATCTTCTGAAACGCTTCTCTGCTCCTCCTCCTCTGCTCTTCATCCTCACTGTCTAACACCTCGTCGTCTTCTCTCTGACTTTCTAAGCATTCTGGGTAATCTGAACTCAGGACCTTCTGGATCTTCTTCAGCTCGTCCTTCACAAAAGTGAGGATGTTCTCCTCCAGCAGCTGGAACAGAATATTCTCTGAATGACAAACTAAAACCATGGAAGCAAACATCAGATCCGTGTTGGACAGACTGACAACCCACTGGTCTAAAGAGTGCAGCATGGAGATGATGGTGAACAGAAGACATGTAAAAGTAGTTGTACAGGTACAGACCATAAATATGGAGTCCAGGTCCGTTTGATGCTGCTGGGCAGACGGACCTCTGGGAACCTCTGAGCTCTCCTGGTCCTCTCTGTGGAGGAGTCATGAACCATCAGCTCACATTGTGTTTGCACCACAGACTGTTTATTGTTCATGATATTACAACACAAACACAACAATAAGTTAAAGGTGTTGTGTTGTGTCATGATTAATCATTTTATAAACCAGATGCTAAAGACTGGAGATGAAGGACGACCATCTGTGTGACAGTTAGTCATCTTGTTTCATCTGTTTTAAGAACTTACTCTGGGTCATAAGAACGTTGTTCATCTTTGAAGTTCATCCAACCACCTTTAGACCGATCACTCTTCATGGACACACAGCTGGGTTCAGGAGACTTTTCTCTCTGCTGCTGTGAACTGATAGAAACACTGAGATTTACCAAACATAAATTATTTATTTTTCCTGCTTCCACAGGTTTTATTTGACCATTACCATTAAAACATGGATTAAATGGTAACGACGACAACACTTTTTTAATGGTTACTTAGTTATTGCTTATTCAACCAACTAGTCATTACAATGAGACACAATAACTAAAACTTGGAGCCCGGGAGCAAGTCATAGTTATGATGAATGTAATGATGGAGGACAACCCTCCAACAGGCAACTCTTTTAAACCGCTTACTCTTCATCAAACTACACTCTGCCTCCAGATTTCTGCAGGTACTACCCAACATCTACCACTAGTCTGCATAGCTTTATAACATATTCACAGATCTCTGAATGTAGACCCAGAAGCCCTGCAGCTAGTCTACAGACCTCTGAATCTGGTGTATAGTCTTCTGAAACTACTTCCGAAACCACGACAGGTAGTCCCTGAAACTCTGGATCCAGTACCCAGACTACTTCAGCTTGTTCCCAGATTTCTAGAGCTGTTCTGAAGACTTTTGTAGGTTTACTCAGTCATCTGTCTCAATAAATCTACAACTAAAAAATATCTCCTGGTCTGTTGAGGAATAAACTCACATTGTGTTTGCACCAGAGACTGTTTACAGTTTATGTTTCATATACAAACAGCTACAGAGCAGTTAGTTCAATATATTGATTCTGTCCTGATTGATCTTCATGAAAACAACACTGTAAATGATGAACGACTAATTCTGTGTTTCATAACTGAGAATCAGAACAGTTAGTCATCTGTTTCATCTGTTTAAGAACTTACTCTGGGTCATAAGAATGACCTCCATCTTTGAAGTTAATCCAACCACCTTTAGACCGATCACTCTTCATGGACACACAGCTGGGTTCAGGTCCAGGACAGTCTGGTCTCTGGTGGATCCTGCTCACATGTAGAAGCAGAGTCAGTGAGTCAAAGACTTTGTGACATGAGAAGAGTCCTGGACAGTTAGAGATGGTCCTCTCACCTCTGAGCTCTGGTCTGGCTGTCATGTTCCCCACACAGACTGCTTTTAGAGGGAGGGACTCCCTCCTCTCTGTCCTCACACTGACTCATAGCAGAGTCCACACCTTCACACCAACACCAGCACCTGCTGGGAGACATCACACATTAGTTATCTTCATCATGACAATCAGCTCATTCACCTCAACACTAAATACACTCATGGGCAGTTTCCATGTTGTTGTCACTTTAGCTGCAGAGTCGTATCTAAGAAAAGACATTCACAATGTTCTTTAGTCTCTTGAGTTGTTATAAGACTTGAAGACATTCTCAATGCTCTTCAGTCTCTTGGCTCTTCAACGTTTGGATGTAGTAGACAGAGGAACATTTCAGTCAGAGCATGCAGTAGCAGCTGGTCCAATAATCCAAAATCAATCATGTGACCTTGTTAGCTGCTGAATTCAGAGACTTTCTAGAAAAGTCTGAAGAGAAAAGTTAAAAAGAAAACATCCCTCAGACAGTCAAGTTAAGAAAAAGTTCACAATTACAAAAATATATTTATACATCTTTATTTAGTCATTTCAATTGAATAATATCTCAATAATATTTGTCCGATTTTCATACTGAACTGTATGAATTATATATTCTTGAATAATAAATACTCAAATGAAAGAAAAACAACTTAATTTTAGAAAATAGAATTATAAAACTGTATTAATCCTCAATGGGGAAATTAATTTGCCACCAAAAACTCTTGCAAACAACAATGGACAAAAACAAACAAGCATGTATGAAAAACATATTTAACTGACTTTAAATTTAGTTCATATAGAAGTGAAGTGATGTCAATAAAAAAAACATAATGCATTCTTATTACTGCGCTTAACTTCTGACTCATTACGTCCGGTGTGCACCGTAAAGCCTGCAAGAGCTGCGTCGGTTAAAACGTCATCATACTCAGAGATCTCTCCTGTTATGAGTCCATAACTCATGAGTCTATAAGATATGAGTCCATAACTCATATCTTATGGACTCATGAGTTATGGACTCATGAATCCATAAGATATGAGTCCATAACGCATGAGTCCATAAGATATAAGTCCATAACGCACGAGTTCATAAGATATGAGTCCATAACTCATGAGTTCATACCTCCTGCTTGTGAGCCCTGAAGGTTCGTTAATGTCCGTTCCTCTTCCTCCTGCTGCTGATGAAGAAGAGCTTCTGGAATGAAGTCCACAATAAGAAAGAACGGAGAGATCAGCTCGAGCTGCTCAGATTCTCCTCATCGATCTCACATCAATCATCTACAACATTTATTCATATTCATTGCTGAGAATCTGCTTTCAGTGGTTCACTCACCAGCTGCATTCAGAGCTGCGTCACAGACGAAGAGAGAAGTGAAAGTGAAAGTTAAGTTGAGGAAAGAGGAGGCGGGGCTCCTCCTGGTGACGTCACTAGAAGCTTTCAACACATTTGGACTCCTCCGTTATTTCATGTTCAGAGCTGTTTTTAAACTCCATCCTCCTGAAAGAGTCTTTCCTTCTCTTTCCTCTCATGTGCAGATTCATCCAACATGAGCACATGAACAGCTCTCATGACGTCAGCACCACGCAACACATGAAGACACACAAGTATTGCACCCTGCCTGCAGCCTCCAGCTTCTCTTCTTCTGCTCCTTCTTCTCTAAATGGAGTCTGAACTTTATGACGCAACACTTCAGGCTTCTTTTCTGGTTCTCATGTAACTGGATCACGTGGTCTCTGTGGCTCCGCCCCTCTCCATTTACAGGAAATCAGCTGAGTTCCTGTAAGTGTGGGTGTGTTCTCTCTCTATTTCACACACACACACACACACGCACACGCACACACACACACACACTTGTTCGCAGCCCCATATATAAAGTTGTACACGTTTCAAATAGAGTGTGTAGGTTTGGTCTCAGTAGTAGGGGCAGCTTATAAAGTTGTATTTATAATAATATTATATATATATAATAAATATAGTCTGTTGTATTCATTAACTCATAGAACAAGAAAAAAGACTATTATTGACATTGTATTGCTATTTTACTTGTTATAAATATCAAACAAATACTGTCATGTGTTAATTATGACAGCGCCTAAAGTCCTATCAATATTGAATGTGGTGACTTTTAGATCACCGCAAACGGAGGATGGATATGTTTCTACTAGCGGACGCTTCACTGTCTCCTGAGCTGCCACACAGCAGCAGGAGTGGAGTTTGGAGCCTTGATCCACTTCCTGAAAGTAGATTTACTTTGTTCAGTTTGCTGCAGCAGTTGAGGAATCATCTGCAGCTGGATGCTGTTCATCAGATGCTGTGAGTTTCAACTTTAAATGTTTTGTTTGCTAATTTATCAAGCGCACAAATCAGCAGCTACGCTGGCAGTGAAAGCAAATTAATATGTCCACGCAGAATGAAACTCTTCTTTTCTCTGTGACTTTTCTTTTTTAATTATTATTATTATTATTATTATTATTATTTACCGTTGATGGTTTACTTAGGGCGGAGGTCTGTGAATCACGAGTAGCCAGCTGCAGGGGAAGGTGCTTGACAGTGACATAAAAGAA
>NW_027176105.1:0-12500 GCF_023055335.1 Clinocottus analis
TAAAGACACAATTGAATAATATAAGACACAATTGAATAATAAAAGACATAATTGAATATTATAAGACCTTGGAATAAACCCAGATATTCGTAAGTTGAGCTGATAAACCGCATCAAGCAGCAACCTGCAGTGAGGTTTCATTATTGATACGGCCAACTCCACAACCCCCACATCAGTTTCTTAACATCAAGACAGTGACACTTTGCTCAAACTTTCCTTTTGAAAGCGAAATCCTCTTCACAATGTGGCTAAAATCTGAAAAACTTGTCTAACAACCTATCTATTGTTTGATGAAGGACATCGTTATTTCTGACCGTGATGTCTGCAGCTGCTCAGGATGGAGCTTGAGGCTGGCCTTATGGACAGATTGTGCATCCTAAAGATACATTTTACGTGGAGGCAAACTATTTGTGTTAGCGATAAATAAGCGGGACATTGCTATCCACAAAGTCAGTGTCTTGTTCACGGTGATTTGAGCTGCTACTTATTGAATTGCTTCATGGCGTGCTTCCTTTACCTTAATTTAACAGCCTTAGCCCCTACAGCCGGAAAATTAAAACATAAATTGCAGTTCATAATGTCTTATTGTTCCACCCTAAATAATAATTTTAATACATCATAATGTGGCATACATTTTCAACTGAGGGCCACTCTTAAATTATGGCCCCCTGCAATTGATTATTTGACGGGACATAAAGCCAGGCTGGGTGTTAGAAACAGGAATGCTGTCATGCATGGGCAGAAATTCTACAAGACAAACTGTCAAATCACAGTTTGGTGTCGTAGCTTCATAATTCTAATTTTAGGAGGGAACTTGCGCAAATCTAGAATACACTAACCGCGTTTTAGAAACTGACATGTTTTCTCAGAGCAACAATGTGTCTCGTAGTACTGTGAAGTCAAGATCACACTGACTGGTAGGAATTGTGGTTTATTTTGGTATTTTTTAGTTCTTGTTGGTTAACATCTAGCCCTTTTCACTCATTCTTCCTTCCTGAGAAAGTCTTCGAGATGCATGAATCCTCCATTCCATTTTGGTCTTCTATGATACATTTTCAGCAGAACTAATGGAGGTGTGTTTGGGCATAGTGACTGAATGACTCACAGTGCGAAGACACCAATAGGAAGCCTGTTCTCACAAGGCTGGAATAATTGACAGCAGCTCATCTGCCAGCTCATCTAAATACAGAAACCTGCACTTGTGTGAACAAAAAAGCTGAATCCAGGTCATGTCATTATTGCGTCATCAATTAAAATAGCACCATTGTCAAACAGCTGGCATACCGCCGGTTTCTTGCATGACATTCGAGACATGTTTTAGTAGTTAAAAATGGTGAGCACCCAAGATTGGATGGCAAAATCCTCTCACAAATTTGCTTAGCTTCAGTAACATATTCCCAACTGAAATGGAACATGTGGGAGAGATTTGATCAAAAAGTGTCTGCGGCCTCAAATGCACAGTTGTAGAACAATATGGAGCACAAAAGGACCAGTGACCCCCACCCACACCTCCATCACCCACCCTGTTCAATCAGGTGATGGAGGACGAGGGAGAAACACCTCCAAACCAATGATATCACACTGCCGGCTACTAGACCTACAATGTAACAGTTGAATGCAGTTTTATATGTGAGAGGAGTAACTAGTTGTGGCAAATCACATGTTATATAGTCCAAAGCAATTACCTTACAATCAGACCAAAGCCCACACACGAACACACACATATGCACACTCAATGTTTTCCTCTTTCTCGTTGTATCTTCTCCTGCTGTCCAGCCTATGTGTGTTTTCTCCTTTAGCTTTTTCACACTAATGACTCAGACCACACTGGCAAACTAGCCTGATAGCTTATCACCGGGCATGTATGGACTTGCATGTAAGCGTTCATACACACACACACCCCCACATGCACAAATCATGTCCAGCTATTGTGTATTTAAATTGGTCGCCTGCTGTTTTTGTTCCTCCTGGTCTCCTGTGCCTGCCGGGGGCCTCTGTTGCTGTTGTGCTGTTGTTTAATGAGCAGACGGGTTCCTCGTCTATCTGCTTCTATTGCTCTGTGTCGGCTGTTGCCACGCTGACCAAAGGAGACATGCAGCCCTGTGTCCCAAGGCTAATTGCTGCTACTTGGCTGAGTCTTTCTTTGCCCCACTCTCATTGACTCTCCGGACTTCAGGGGGATTCCCATAGGCACCCGAAGACAAACAAACCTGGGCGGACAATCAATAACGGATGCAAGAGTTACCGCTGAGTGCAGCCGCTGATTAAGATTCCCCAGGAATGTGTGTGTGTGTGTGTGTGTGTGTTTGTGTAAGTGTGTGTGAGCGCGCACTATGTAAGAGTGTGAGTATGTGAAGGTGTTTGCTGATTGTCTCCACTCCTTCAGTGCTAACTGGAATCTTCAGCCAGTCCCTAAGTGCTTGTTTATGTGATTTGGATTAAGAGTATCACAGACTTCAGAGGCATCTTCACAACAACACCACATTAATGCTCACAGGTAATTACTCCCACAACATTTCAGGTTCACAACAGGGTAGGTGAGATCGTGTCTGTGCCTAAATGTGAGACCAGATCTAACTCTGACAGTGTTAAACAAGACTCTGTGCTATTATAAGTTAGCTTAGGGGTAGTTTATATAAGTTTCTCTTTTGTAGACAAACTATTAAAACAGCTATTCAAACTCCTGTACATCTGCGTAATGTAATGTAAAAAAAGAGAAAAAACATTTGTATATATATATATATATATATATATATATATATATATATATATATATATATATATATATATATATATATATATATATATATATATATATATATATATATATATATATATATATATATATATATATATATATATATATATATATATATTATACAGTATAACATTATAACACACAGGTGATATTCTTTTTTTTACATTTGAATTCTGCTATTCATTAAAGTATACCCAAAGTATAGTCACATAGAGCAATATTATCTCTAATGTAAAATAAGTCTAAAAGCAGCATACTGTATGGCACGATCTGTCCCTGTCTATCATTGACTGCCATTGGCGAGCAAGCAATGCTGTGCATTAGTGTCATCTCGCCTCTCTTCACCCTCACCAGCCCTCCATTCCCTCAGTGGGCTCATGTTTGCTTTTGTTCTAGTCTCCAGTCCGCCTGACTCACAATCATGATCTTGACCGTATGCAGGGAAAGGTCAAGGTTGGCTGGCAAATTGCCTCAAAGCAATCAGCCTTTCCCTTCTACGCTAACAGTGTGAGCTCTCTGTCTCTGTCGCCATCTTGCCATCTCTCCATATTTTTCCCTTCCTTGTCCGTCTCTGTGTTTACCCGGAGGGGGCGGGGGGAGATGTGTGTCGGTGGAGGATTGACAGCACGAAGGGAGGGTCGGCCCTGCTTTGAAGTCTCGGCTCTGACCGGCGGCTGGGGACATGAAAGCACCAAGCGCCACTGCCTGGGTGACATTTTAGCACAGACCAGCGTGACCCAGCAGGAGGCTTGTCTGTGTATATACATTTGTGTGTGTGTGTGTGTGTGTTTGTGTGTGTGTAGATTTGAGTGGACAAGAGAGTGTCTCCTTATGGCTTCAGCTGTCCTCAAGGACTACTGGCTGCCGGGGGCTGTTTGCCTGCACACCAAAGGGATTACCTTTCATTACAAGAAAAACAGAATCACCCATTCAACCTCTCACCCCTCTCTCAACAATAGTGCCATTGGGAGGCAGTGCTACAGCTGATACCCGTGTTAGAAATCCACATTTTCTTGCCATCTAGTGCAAACTAGTATTGCATGAGCCACGTTTACATGCAACCTTTTTTTTTATGATTTTCGGAACAGACGCAAAGCTCAAGGACAGCCTGCTTTGGGTCAGCTGTTCTTTACAATCCAGTGTGCCTGAGTGGCTTTCCTCTGATGGCCTCACACACATGACTGGCTTTATTTTAATGTGTCACACAGTACCCACACACTCAGCTAAACAACATCAAAGCTGGCCCGCGGCCCGTAGTTGGACGAATGTCTTAATCTACCACCCGTGTGTGCGCCCTTTTGTCTGTCCTGTAAATGGTGTAAACAGGTGTTAACATGTCAGCCCACAAGATGCCACATGCCGCTGTGTCATGATCTCCTGAACAGCTGTCCCCCCCCCCTGCCATTGTGTGCGTGGGTGTATGTGGGTGAGTGTGTGTATATATGTGTTTACTGTAAGGGTTATAAATGGCTGCAAGAGGAGCTTTAGCCCTAGATATTGTGCTAAGCCAAGGACAAACAAAGTGAAAGGGCAAAGAATAAAAGGAAGCTTAATGGCAGTAACTGATTTCCTGGAGAACATGAACATTTTCATCTGCTATATCTCTGCAGTGGGTACGTGGATGGAGTGTCCGAAACACAAAGATAATCTCTGTTGCTAGCTTGATTAACAGCCATATGTTCCAACAAATGTCCTTGAGCACACGACAGAAACCCCCTTTGCCTTTGTTTGTCTCTGTGGATTAAAGACACAGCTAACAATGCCTGTAATGTAATTGATGATTTCTGTCCTCAGGTGGAGATTGAAAAGCTGGACTTCCACCACTACCTGCCTCTGTTCTTTGATGGCTTATGTGAGACTGTCCATCCGTATGAGTTCTTCGCCTGCCAGGGAGTCCATGACATGCTGAATCACGGAGGCCCCAAGATCTTGCCCGTCGTTTCCCAGCTCATCATCCCCATCAAGAGTGAGTCTGGTCGAGTGTCTACTCTCACAGTTTATAAATCACACACAACACAGCTCCCTTCCCAAGTGACTGTGTGTGTGTGTGTGATATCATTTGACCTTCGCTGTGTTACCCTGCCGCGAATGAGAACATGTGGTGACATCAAGACTGAAAAAAAGGCCTTTTCAAATGCTGGTATTGTGTTGGCCTAAATACTATCAGAATATTGATAACATATTTCCATAGAGCTCGAACGAATGTTAAGATCCAGAGAAAAACCATAGATGAACAAAAATATTGTTTTTTTAGTTATATAATACGTATACATATATATATATATATATGCATACAATATAAATACATTACCAATAATACAGAACCATTACCACAGCAGTTTTTAACCATTAATATAGAGCAACTATTCAATAACTTAAGCAGCAAATTGTTCCTAGTGTTTTATTTAATTACATCAGCTTTTACAAAACTTCCTCACACTAAACATTATTATTATTTTATGAGCAGCTGACAGCCAAGTAATCCTCTAAATTGCAGTCCTACTGTTTTGATGACAGCATCATTATGTTTATTTGTTGCTGATCTCAGATGAACTCAAAGTCTAGAGGACATTCTCAGTTGTTTATGGTGTCGCTAGCTGGAGCCTTAAATACATCAAACGATAATAACTCACGCGGTTTTAATTAAAGGCCGAGTGCAGTTGGTAGGAAACCAGATGTTCGGGAACTCAACATGTGATATCACAAAGAGAGTCCTTTGTCATTCTTTCACAAATGACCTTAAACTTAAAAATATGTGAGAATACAATATAAATACACAAATTATTTTTTAAATCAATATTAATTTACTATTAATAATTACAGACAACCCTCACAGACAATAATGCAGGTGCAATAGAGAGCAACAAAAATAGCAGAACATACTTTCCCAGTAATAGACTCACCTGCCTGACGCACTTGTGCAACAACAGATTCTAACATTACCATACAACCGGTCCTGTGACAAGTCCTAATTTGGTTTCGCAGTCATACGGTTCCTATTATTACATTAGCCCTCAGGGCGAAGCGTCCTTGTTTTTGCATTTCCCGGAAGAGGTTGGCTCTAAAAGCGTGCCTGATAATCTGCCATGTGCAATGTGGTGACATGCTACATTTAACTGTGTTATCGTGTAGTGCCTCCTTACCTTTCCACACGGAAACATTCCCATGTGCACGCGCGAACACTCTCACATGCTCACGTGCTCACACGTTGGCAGATGGAGACGAGCTAAAAGATCAGGTCTCAGGTTCAAGAAGTCCGTGATGAGCTTCGTACTATATCAGAATTTACAGTGATGGGGACGATAAAGGTTTCCTGTGGAGGGGATCAATGTGCAGAGAAGTTAGAGAAATGCATAGTGCACACACACACACACACACACAGACACGCACCCACACACACACACACACGCAGACAAAGACACACACACACTGTCTTTTGTTTGGCGCCGATGCCAAGTGGAGTGTCAGTTTCAAAGTGGGAGCCTTTAAGTGGCGCCCAGTGAGCCTGGGATAGTGTTCATGTCATGGGCAGTTGGCTGCTGGCGTGTACGTGTATGTTAGTGTGTGCGTCTTCTTTGTTTATGTGTGAGTGTGGGACGTCTGTGTGGGCAGAGGGGCATAACGGAGACACGGTGACAGACTGACCCTGGCACAAAGTCTGTCACCACACTACACACTGTTCTGAGCACCTGCTGTAAAGTCGTCACCATTACACTGTGAGACATTTCTTGTTTTGAGTTCGAATGACTTTTACTTTCTTATTTTTACTGGTCATTATCTGATACTCTAAATGATGGAAAAAGTACTGTTTTAGGAAAGTGAAATTGGTCGAATGAATATAGAGTTGATCATTTTCACAGGTGCATGATTTGCCAGCATTTTTTCACAGATAGTTTAAATAATTGGATGACCGAATGTCCATTTGGTCGTTCAACAAGAGGCATCCTCTTCACACACAACTTGTCATTATGCCCAGAGTGACCGGGCCACTCGCAAACTTAGACAGTAGTTTATAAATTCAAACCTCTCAGCAGTTTTGGTCATTTGTCTCGGGGAGGCCAGACTAAAGGTGATGGTTATGCTCCTCATGAAAAACACACACTTTGCACTGATAATGGAATTCTAAATGGCCTGCTCCTTATTAACTTCTTGGTTTATTAAAAATCGGGCCTGTTTCTCCATCCATAAGGCAAAGCCGCCCGTCCGTGTCTCTGTTGCAGATTAATTACTTTTCTATGGAGCAGGGAAGAAGGAGGGTTGGTGGAAAGAGAAAGAAAGTAAAAAGCCGTCTGCAGTCTAAAATGGCAAGATATATATTTTTCTCCTCTAACGTTAATACATCTTCAATGTGGCTGGCAGGCTCTTATCTGCAGAGCGACTGAGTCACGTCAGGCCCTGGTGAATTTTGATGATGACTGCAGGTCACCCAATAAGAATACACAATGAAGGAGGCTCTGGCTGACATTATACTCTTTGGCGCTATCCTCAGTGACTTAAAGACAGAACTTGTTCCTACTGTACACCCTGTTCCCTTCACCCCATGTTAGGAAAACTACCTTCTACATGAAAAAAAGAAACAAGAAAAATAAAAATAAAAACTTAAAAACTATTGATTCAGTTCATCTTCTTTTCTCAAAATGTGTTTTTTTGGAGGTATCCATTGGTAAAATAATCCCCCAGAAATATTGTTTCATGAAATACTGACATTTCGGAAGTAAAGGTAAAAATGTCATTCTCAGCTAAACAGCAAGGTGATTTAAGAAGAAAGGGTACATGTTACTGAAATGCGGTGGTTTTGTTTTTTCTCGTTTCCTTAAATAGGGAGGAGGATTCAGAGCCATGCCTCCATTGAGCCTCAGTTGATTGGCATAACATTTGTTCAGCTTTGGACTAAAATGAGACTTTCATTCCAAGAAGATCCCCAGTTACGCCTCTGCACGGGAACATCTTCTTCTGATCTGAAAAGTATATTTATACTATGAGTGAGAACTATTCGCCGCTAAACTCTCCAACGTGTCACCCTACCTCTGACATTTCACAGGAAACAGAATACAAGGTCACCTCTGTTTTATTTCCACACTGAATATGAAACGGGTCCTTGCATGAATAGATTATTACTTTATTCAGATTTGTCCCAACACAGGTTTTATCCCAGCATTAATATATCAGACCATCGGCTGGCTCTTTTAATTTTTTTTTTTCCTTTCTCCTTTTTTTTTGCGGCGAGGCGAGTGGCGATGAATAATTGAACAGTGCCGCGGTCCAAATGTCACAGCAGGGGAAATTGTTTGCGCTGGCTGGTAATTAGAATTTCATTGTTTGTTATGTAGGTTTGAAATTCCTGTCATTCCACATTTCACCTTATCTCGGTGACGGCAGATATATCTGCGCTTGTCTATCTGGGGAGACACTCAGGCCGAGATGGAGAGATGGCACGGAGCACAATACATTTGCTCATTCAGCATCATCTTCACTGCTGCTGGTCCAATGCATAGGCCTCACACACACACACACACACACACACACACACACACACACACACACACACACACACACACACACATGCACTGACGGAGACAAAGACACTCTTAAATGGACAAAACAATGGACCTGATACAACTGGTCATTTTCTCACATACACACATACTGCAAGATGTTGTATCCCTTCAACCCATGAGCCACTGGTTGTTTATGTGACTTATGCATTGTATAACTTCATTCATATTTGGCTGCTGCCTTGTTCATTGCCACTTGTGCTCCTGACTAAGGCCGACATTTTGTCTCATTGCGTTCAATGTGTTTGAGCATGTGTGCGTGCTCGTGTGCGATGTGTGACTGTGTGACTGTGTGACTGTGAGCTTATAGCAGCTTTGTATTTGCATATGAGCTGTAACGCAGGCGGTAGGTGATGCATTATGCCGTTCTCTGAGCGCTCCCACTGTCACACAATATTTTCGGGTTGTTGCTCTCTTTAAATCTCAGTCTGTCTTTTCTGTAAATTTCAATGCGGTGCTTGGGACAAAAGTTGGACAGGTGAATCCACAGCCACATGACTTAGAGTGGAGGAAGAAGATAAAATACCTGTGGAGGATTGTGACACAGCAGTTAAATACTTAAATTTATTCTGTTGACTAAGCCGGCACTGAACTAAATTAGTAGCATCGCCTCCCAGTTACTTGACACTTTATATTGCACTTGTGGCAACAAGCGTTGTTGTCATCAACGTGACTGAAGTGTTAACACGTTTAATTATTGTGTCAGTCCTTTTCGTAGCCATTTGTTCCATGAGAGTTTATGTGAGCAGCTCTCTTATGAAGTCAGGTGTCAAGAGAGAGAGGAAGAATTGAAAGAGGCAGCGAGAGCAGACTATATCAGTACCTCAGGTTTCACTTAATTACTATATAAATAGTTTACATGTATCTGTGAGACAATGCAGATGCTCAGCACATTCATTTATTTCCTTCAAAACGAAAAAAAGAGAGAGAAATTTCTTGATTTCAATACCTCTATTGTTCATGTTCTAGTGTTTTTTTGTCAGATTAAAAATCATGCTTTATTCAGCTTTTTGATTTCAGGCTTTCTACCACAAGTACCTCTCGACTTGTTTTTTTCTCCCCTCTGTCAACCAGCAGCTCCCAGAGTCTCTGCTCGCGCTCTCTTTTCTTTGTTTTGACTATTTCTTCACGTCGTTCGTTTCTGTTGTTGTAAGTGCTTTCTGGCAAAAAAAAAAATAAGCGCTGCGATGCCGTTACTATCGTCTTTTTGTGAAATCAAGCATCAATTGACAGAGATAAAATAGAGATAAATCGCTCAGATCTGTTTTCTAACTTGAGGTATTCTGACAGTCAGCTCAGGGATTTTCAGTGACATGTGTAGAAGCTCACATAAAAAACATTGAACGAGCAAAAAGAACTTGAAGAACATGTCCGTCTTAGTTGCTAATCACAGTTATTTTCTAACCCTTTGCCCTCTGCCTGTCACATCTCTTTATCTCGCTCTCTTTCTCTCTGACGTTTTGTCTTTTGTTGTTTTCCCCCCTTCTTTCTTTCTCTCTCTGAATTTGTTTCTCTTGATCTCTCCAGCCCTCCATCTCTCCCACCATCATTTCTTTTTGTTCTCTCTATCAGTGAGAGATGGAGTTAAGTGCAGCTGTAGGCCAAATAGCCCAGTGATTGGCTCTCACTTACTCCTGCCTCCCCAGTGCATTTGAAATCACTGATTGCAGACAAGCCAGACTAAATCAAAGCCAAGCTATAGAGGAAATGCTTTCAAGGAGAAGGTATTGTGTGGAAGTTACAATTCATGTGTAATTTATTTATTTATATTTTAAATTTGTACCATATAATTGCAGTTGTCAGAATCAATCCATATTTATTGTCCATCCACTTGCCTGAACAAACAACCTGTAAATCAGATCTAAAAACCGACTGACAGTTTTACCTTGTAGCCCCTTTTTTCCTGACTGACCTTTGCCTTCCGTCCTGCTCCTCAGATGCCCTGAACACGAGGAACCATAAGGTGATGTGCACCACCCTGAAAGTCCTGCAGCATTTGGTGATGTCCGACGAGAAAGTGGGAGAAGCTCTGGTGCCCTACTTCAGAAAAATCCTTCCCATTTTCAACATCTTCAAGAACAAGAACAGTAAGTTCCAACTGGTTGCGTGTTAACTCACACCGATTGTGTGTCAGCATAACAAGGCTCTGCTCTTTTGTGGAGCAGTCATCGTGTGAGCACGTCCCTTTGTGTTATAAATCATTTTTCGTGCTTGTACTGCGACTCTGTCAGTGAGCGGAAGGAAAGCAAACATTTACGAGCCTGTGACAGGCAGTGATAAGTATTCATGTGTATTGTGTATCCTGTGTTAAGAGAGTGAATCTTGTGACTTCCAGGCAAAAAGCATCCTTTTTTTTCTCTGCAGATCCAGTGCATGCACCTGTCCCTGAATCCTTTTCCCCCCCCTTTTCCTCCCACCACTTTAACATCCACTTGACAGAGAAGCTCCATTTTGTCCTTTCTGCTGTCAGTCAGGCTGCATTGTGCGGCGCTGTTAAGGAGGAGACTTTGTCCTTGCTTTCTCTGAAAGCCTCCACCTGGGTGACACCAGGACCTGGGGAGATTGGCATTAGATAGGCAGGGCTCTTTGTGTGGCTGTGTCAAAGCACTTAGCATGCTGTGTGACATGATGCAAGCCTATTGGAGTCACAACCGGTCCCAAACACAACTCAACACACAGCCAGGAGGATGTGGAGAGTGACACTGTGAATCAATCATTTAAACACAGGCTTTAACAGGAGAAAACACACGGCTTTAGTCTCTTAATCAATATCCAATTTGAATCTCTTGTCTCTTTAATTCGCTTACACTATCTCTTAGTATTTGCTTAGGTCTAAAAAAAAGGAAGGCGCGAGGCGAAAGATATTGCAGGGAAAGACAAAGGATGGTGAAGAAAAGCCTGCCTTATTAGTGCATGTCCATATGCAAATCTCCTCTGTAAATTAACTGTCAAATCAATCCCCTTAACCGATTTGAAGCGTGAGTTTCCCCGTCACAGCGCAGGCTCAGCAGTTGGCCGGTGAACCCCACCAGGAACAGTTTTATCTCTGACTGGTAGTTACCGTGCCGGTCTGTCTACCTGCCTGCCCGCTTGTCTCTCCTCCTCTGGCGGGCATCGATTAAACCCGAGCCAACCTCTCACCTGGCAGAGGTCCCTGCTATTGACCTCTACCAGAGAGACCGGTCTGGGCCAGAGAGAGAGGGGTCCGAGGAGCGCAGGACCCAATCGGCTAAACAACGACATGTTCAGCACTTCATAGGCATCTCGTAAAGCTTCCAAGTTTGGTTGGAGTTGAGGCACAAGGTTCAACCTAAAATGAAGTATACAAGTATGTATATTTAGGCAAGTTCATATAAATAAGTTAATCGATAGATAGAGAGATAGATCAATTATTTTCAGTGTTATTGAGTTATTCTTTTTCCATCTGAAGCTTTACTGTATAATAAAATGTCAATTCATGTTCTCCACCACCCACTCTCTTCTAACACACAAAGATACGACTTCAAACATAGAGAATGTACGCTTTTCTTTCGGGGACCACAGACTGTGATTCAGAACTCTGTGTTCTTCCTCTCTAATGCAGAAATATTTCAGGGATGTTGTTCCCTCACACTCTTTCTCTCCCTACGTGCCTTTCTCTCTCTCTCTCTCTGTCTCTCTCTTTATCCCTCTCTCTCTTCTGTTTAATGTGACTTGTTTATATCGATATCAAAGCTTCCATTGAAGTCCATCTATTATCTAATATCACATATATACACCTCCAGCTTCATCCCACGCTCAGTCGGCTGTCTCAACCAGAGCTAGCGTGCTGCCTGTAGCAGACAGACGTGGTCATTGTGTTTCCTACACCAGAAGACACAGAGGACTGTCTCGTAGTGTGTGGTAACATCTCCTCTTGGCTCTCCCACACTGTGACTCGCAGAGCTTGCCTGGCATCCCTCTTATCTCCTGAGCCACAAACAGGCCACTGTCCAGTATGTGCCAAGTGTGTGTGTGTGTGTGTGTGTGTGTGTGTGTGTGTGTGTGTGTGTGTGTGTGTGTGCATGTGTGTGTGTGTGTGTGTGTGTGCGTTTTCACTTGTGTGCATCTGCATGAATAGATCTGTTGAGTCCCATATGCAGCTGTTGACTCCAGTGTGGATGAGAGCCCCAGCTTTCTGTCTCTGTGTCTCTCTGTTCACTGTTCTT